>NC_064866.1:3080891-3263391 GCF_024139225.1 Suncus etruscus | reverse complement strand
TGCCTTTTACATAATTGACCCAGGTTCAATCTTATTGCATTCCATATGGTACCCCAAGACCTAGTAGAAGTGAACCCTAAGTGAAGAACTCGAGGACCACAGGGTATGGGCCTAAAGCAAAAAAAATAGTAAAATGTAAATAAATAAATAGTTTAAGCATTGTGCTTTGGGAAGTGCTGAGAGAGGGGACCTTTATACCGCATGCAGTCGGAATGATGTTGCCTTGCCTCCACGTAAATTCAATCTTTTGAAAGGCTTTTAAGCATCATCTCATAAATACCTCTTTCACGCTTGATTTCCAGATATCAGGTCAGGCAGTGAGATATGGATTCTTCCCTGATCAATATAATGAGGAAAGATGGATCAAAACTATATCTTTGCCATTAGTTGCGCCATGCGCATGCATGGGGTTTTAAGGCAGTCTAGACAAATGGTATGAAATGACATCTCTTCCTTATCATGGGCGTTCATCATAGCTCATCCCAGGTTTTGATACAGGAGCTTCAAAAGGGGGTGCCTGAGTCTTATTAAGAGAAAGGCCTTTGTGAGGATTAACTAATAAGGAATATGCACAGGATTTTGAGAAAACGGTGGTAGAAGTGAAGGGAGCAACCCAGTTCTTCTCTTCTCATACTTCAAACTGACTTTTACTGAGGGCTTTCAATTGGCACTGCACCGTCTGCTGCAGACATGGAGTTGAATAAAACATGACCTCAGATTTCCTTAAGCTGTCTGGATAGCAGGTACATGTAATGGCAGAAGAAGCACTGTGATACACATAAATGGTGTCTGCAAGGGTCATTCAGAATGGGAATGCAGGTGAGGCAAGGAGTTTGCTGTCTTCCCTCACCTTTCTGCTGTTGCCTTTCCCAGTTGGATCACCAACGTCAGGCCTTCAAGCCTAGGCCCCAGTCAGAATTTAGCCTTCCAGGATCCACCAAACACCTGCGCACCCAGCTGGCACAATGCAGACAACACTATCAAGATCTCCAGGAAAAGCTGCTGATATCAGAAGCCACCGTCTTTGCCCAGGCCAACCAGCTGGAGAAATATAGAGCCATGTTTAGTAAGTCTTAAGTTACGCCATTTCCCAAGAAGCTATCTGTTCGGAGACTTCTCTATTTTTTTCAGAATTCAAGTAAAATTTAATCTTAGCATAGTCCTGGAATATTCAAGAGGATATGTCATTTTGATGATGGCAGTAAGGAATCAAAGAACCTCCATGTGAAGCTATAAACAGGGAATGGACAAAGGTCTAAATTAGCTAATTGCTGACATATTGTCTCAGCTTATAATAATAGAAAAGAATATGATATGATATAATGTAATATGATATGATGTGACGCGATCTGATATAAAATAAAATAATAGAATAGCATAGACTAGAATGGAATTAATAGAATAGAATTAATATATAATATGGTTTTTCAGCACAGATTTTGCTACTCTTCGCTTTCTGTCACCTTCTTTCAAAGGATGTGTGTATGTGTGTGCAGAGAAATCGTATGGTGGGTAGGGGTTTTGCCTTGTATATGTTCTTTGGTTCTCAGCATCCCACGTGGTCCCCTGAGCACGGGCAGGAGTGATCACCGATTGTTGAGTCAGTGGTTAGTCCTGAACATTGCTGAGTGTGGGCCCCAAACAAAAGCAGAAACAAGAAAAAGTGAAGACAAAGCCATTGTATAGAAGGTATTGCAGGCAAGATAGCTTGCCTTGTATGTAGATGGTGCAGGTTCGATCCTATAAGCACCCCTAAGAGTTCACTGAGCCCATGGAAGGGATGCCTGAACAAAGAAACAGACTGAAGCACTGGGCCCTACCAAGTAGGCCACCCCCCCCAGCAAACCAATCAATAAATTACATAATCATTGTTTTGAAATCATTGCTTCCTAATAGTACTCCCAAAGTCATAGAAATATGATATGGTATACTTGTCCTCTGTATTCACAAATGCATATATGATATGTTTACTTTTATAGCTAGGGAGCACATGAAACAACTAATTTAACTCAGGGATTTAGATTTTATTTAACTTTCATTTCTTTGCTATTAGAAAGCCTCATGAGGCTAGTAGCTACATAGATAACACAGAGGTATTTTGCGACCACCCAAACCTGCCTGCAGAGATGGGGGTCGCCAGTTATTCACGGGTCATGAAGAGGACTTAACCTGTAAAAGAATTGGGGAGGGGGACAAACAGGACTCAAGTCAAGAATCTGATCAAGAGTCATGGGGCCCGGAGAGATAGCACAGCGGTGTTTGCCTTGCAAGCAGCTGATCCAGGACCAAAGGTGGTTGGTTCGAATCCCGGTGTCCCATATGGTCCCCCGTGCGTTTATTGCAAAGTTCACAGAGCTTATATACCAAGCCACAAAGAGGCAGGGGGGTGGGCCTGCGGAAAAAGATGTGTAACATGAAGGCATTTACCTTTAAAACATTTACAATTACCCAATGTTTTTACTAAACATAAAGTTAAACCTAGCTCTTAACTCATGCTTGAAAGGTCAGCAGGAACAAGGCTGGCAACATAGTTTAGTAAACCTCCTCAGGCATCCTGTTGGGTAGCACAATTTGTGCTAACTTTTTCTTGATTTTTTACTCATTTCCTAAGCCCCGGGGGTGGGGGGCCTCCAGGGCAGCTATACCAGGAAGTTCTGCAAAGCAGCAGCAGAAGCAGACCAAGGATGTGGGGCTGTCAGATCCCTGACAGTATTTGTCTTGGGACTCTTCATAATTTTATGAAAATCAGCATTTTCTGAACTCCTATGAGAAACCATGGACTAGTTTTAGGGAGCCTGCTGAGATAAGGGTAATGAATAACTTAAAGGTATCTAGTCTCACTAAGCTAGGTTATGTACAGGTTGAGTCACAAATGCAAACTTATCCTAGTTGAGTTAAGACCCGTTGCCTCGAACAGGCCTTTTGCATATGAATCTATCCACTAACCTTGATCCTTGATCCCATTGAAGATGATTATTTCATATTCCCTATAACACTGGCTGTTTTTTTAAAAGCATGTGAACCCTTGGTGAAGCAAGACAGCAAGCAGATCCAAGTGGACCTCCAGGATCTGGGCTACGAGACATGTGGTCGCAGTGAGAACGAGGCGGAGAGAGAGGAGACCACCAGTCCTGGTAAGCACACCCAGTATGGACACCCCTTCTTTTTGGAGTCAGCATTCCCATTGGAGTGCTATTGACCTTTCCCCTGCTGATAATCAGTGGGGCAAAGGAAGTTGTAGTCTGACAGGGCCACATGAACAGAGAGAGACAGGAAGCTCCAAGGAGAATTTTGTTTTGTTTTGTTTTGTTTTGTTTTTTGTTTTGGGCCACACCCGTTTGATGCTCAGGGGTTACTCCTGGCTAAGCGCTCAGAAATTGCCCCTGGCTCGGGGGGGACCATATGGGACGCTGGGGGATCGAACTGCGGTCCTTCCTTGGCTAGCATTTGCAAGACAGACACCTTACCTCTAGCGCCACCTCGCCTAGCGCCACCTCGCCAGCCCCGAGAACTTTTGTCTCCACTGTGCCACTATAGTTTTGGCAGACTGCTATAAATTATTATTATTATTATTATTTATTATTATTATTATTTTAGTTTTTGGGTCACACCCACTGGTGCTCAGGGGTTACTCCTGGCTCTGTGCTCAGAAATCCCTCCTGGCAGGCAGAGGGAACATATGGAATGCTGGGATTTGAACCACCATCCATCCTGAATCAGCTGCATGGAAGGCAAACACCCTACTGCTCCGGCCCCCGACTGCTATAGATTTTTAAAATGTTCTTCCCAGTTGATTATCATCTTGAAGATAATATTTTTGGATGTTCTCATAAAAAAGTAATGTTGAGGTTGGAGATAGAGCAGTGGCATAAGTGGTAAGGCATCTGCCTTGCATGCACGAGCCTAAGACAGACCAAGGTTCGATCCCCCAGCATCCCATATGGTCCCCCAAGCCAGGAGCGATTTCTGAGCACATAGCCTGGAGGAACCCCTGAGCGTCACCGGGTGTGGCCCAAAAACCAAATAATAATAATAATAATAATGTTGAGGTGTATTTGGTAGTAAAAAGACTTAATCAATGTTAGAGGCCAGAAACCATAACTTAAAAAGTTATTTTTTTTTGTCCAGAGATAATACAACGGGTATTTGTGCCAACCTGAGTTTAATCCCCAATACCATTTGTAGTTCCCTGAGTCTTTCCAGGAGTGATCATTGAGTGCTTAGATAAGAGTAAGACCTGAGCACAGCTGGGCATGGCCCCCAAAGCCAAATTAATAATAATAATTGCAATAATAATGAAACACTAATTTCTCTTTTGTTTTTAGAAGGGGCCATACCCAGCAGATCTCAGGGTGGTACCTGGCTCTGTGTTCAGAAATTTTGCTCCTGGCAGACTCAGGAGACCACATGGGATGCTGGGGATTGAACCCAAATTGTCCACCTTCAAGGCAAAATGCTCCACCCACTGTGCTATAGCTCTGGCCCCAAATAATGCAACACTAGCTTTTTTTTTATTATAAAAGTGCTATGACAGGGCCGGAGAGATAGCACAGTGGTAGGGCATTTGCCTTACATGCAGCACATTCAGGATGAATGATGGTTTGAATCCTGGCATCCTGTAAGTTCCACCATGCCTGTCAGGAATAATTTCTGGACGCAGAGCAAGGAGTAACCCCTGAGAACTGTCGGGTGTGACTCCCCCAAAAAAGATCAAACAAACAAACAAAAAGTTCTATGACTGCAGCAACATTGAAACTATTAAAAAAAAAAACTGGGGGCCGGAGATATAGCATGGAGGCAAGGCATTTGCCTTGCATGCAGAAGAACGATGGTTCAAATCCCGGCATCCCATATGGTCCCCCGAGCCTGCCAGGAGCGATTTCTGAGTGTAGAGCCAGGAGTAACCCCTGAGCTCTGCCGGTGTGACCTAAAAAACAAACAAACAAACAACAACAACAACAAAAAGAAACTTGAAAAACTGTTGAAAATCAGTGGAGATGGAAATCTCAGAGCTGTGGAGAAGACAGGAATCTGAAAGTACTGGAGTTCCAAGGTGGAGTGGAGCGCTGCCTCCACATTTTCTCTAGGAATGAATTAAGGTTCTTAGGCTGACATTGAAAAGGAGAAGCCTCATTGCAGTGCTATTTATGATAGCCAGACTCTGGAATCAACCAAGATGCCCTTCAGCAGATGAATGGCTAAAGAAACTGTGGTACATTTACACAATGGAATATTATGCAGCCGTCAGGAGAGATGAAGTCATAAAATTTTCCTATATGTGGATGTACATGGAATCTATTATGCTGAGTGAAATAAGCCAGAGGGAGAGAGATAGATGCAGAATAGTTTCACTCATCTATGGGCTTTAAGAAAAATGAAAGACATTTTTGCAATAGTTCTCAGAGACAAAAGAGATCAGAGCTCGAAGGTCCAGCTCACGACATGAATCTCACCACAAAGAGTGGTGAGTGCAGTTAGAGAAATAACTACACTGACTACTAGCATAACATTGTGAATGAATGAAGGAAGTAGAAAGCCTGTCTAGAGTACAGGTGGGGTTAGGGTGGAAAGGAGGGAGATTTGGGACATTGGTGATGGGAATGTTGCATCGATGAAAGGGGTTGTTCTTTACATGAATGAAACCCAACTACAATCATATTTGTAATCAAGGTGTTTAAATAAAGATATTAATTAAAAATCTCATTCTAAAGATAAAAAAAGAAGCCATTGTGTGATATTCATGTCCTTCTGTTTTCTTCAGAGTGTGAGGACCACAGCAGTTTTGGGGAATCCGTTCTCAGAGAAGGGCTGTGCTCTGAACCTGGTTGCCTTCCAGGGTCCATCCCTGGGAAGAAGCCTTTGAAGAGCGAATTGAAGAGGCAGAAGGAATTCCAGTCATATGGAAAGTCAGAAGACATCTCTGTCCTACACATGGACATTAAGGATCTGAAGGCCCAGCTGCAGAATGCCCACAAAATCATTCAGAACCTCAAGAGTCGGGTCCGGTCCCTATCCGTGACAAGTGATTATTCCTCTAGTTTGGAGAGGCCTCAAAAGCTGAAGGTTGTTGGTACCCTGGAAGGATCTCCTCTTCACAGTGCCACAGACGAGGATGAGGGATGGCTTTCTGATGGCACCGGGGCTTTCTACCCTCCAGCGTTTCAGGCTCAAAAGGATCTGGACAGTTTGATCCAGAGAGTGTCTCAGCTAGAAGCCCAGCTCCCCCGAACTGGACTGGAAGGGAAGTTAACTGAGGAGTTAAGATCAGCCTCATGGCCTGGGTAAGAAAGCCTTGATTGGTGATATCCAAGTGAATGCCCAAAGTAAAATAGATCTGGCAGATCAAGGACAGAGCCAACAGAAGGGCACATATTGAAAATGGTAGAGCTTGAAATAAAAGAAAAGGCAGGCAAGCTCTTTGTGGAAATGCCAGGTCTCTGGAGTTTTCTCTTAGGAATGTCTGAGTGAAGTAAAAAATATACTCCTAACAATGACATTGAAGTAGGACTGCCTGGATTTGAATCCATTCTGGCACTTAGAATGGTGTAACTTGCTTAAGCCTCTGAGACTATGTTCTTGCCTGTTAAAAGGTGCTAATAAGAGTGTCTAAAGAAAAGACTAGTTATTGGAGCTGGAGTGAAAGCATTTGCTTTACACACAGATGTACCTGGATTCGATCCTTAGCATCCCATATGGTTTCCTGAGCCTGCATGAGTAATTTCCTTCCTTCCTTCCTTCCTTCCTTCCTTCCTTCCTTCCTTCCTTCCTTCCTTCCTTCCTTCCTTCCTTCCTTCCTTCCTTCCTTCCTTCCTTCCTTCCTTCCTTCCTTCCTTCCTTCCTTCCTTCCTTCCTTCCTTCCTCCCTCCCTCCCTCCCTCTCCCTCCCTCCCTCCCTCCCTCCCTCTCCCTCCCTCCCTCCCTCCCTCCCTCTCCCTCCCTCCCTCCCTCCCTCCCTCCCTCCCTCCCTCCCTCCCTCCCTCCCTCCCTCCCTCCCTCTCTCTCTCTCTCTCTCTCTCTCTCTTTCTTTCTTTCTTTCTTTCTTTCTTTCTTTCTTTCTTTCTTTCTTTCTTTCTTTCTTTCTTTCTTTCTTTCTTTCTTTCTTTCTTCGCTTTCTTTTTCTTCTTTCTTTTTTTTTTTGGGGGGGCACACCCAGTGGCACTCAGAGTTAGTCCTGACTCTTCACTCAGAATCACTCCTATCAGTTTTCCGTAACCATAAGGGATGCTGAGAAACTGGGTCCATCTGGGGTTGGCCTCATGTAAGGCAAAACACCCTACCACTGTGCTATCTCTCCAGTCCCAGTAGGAGTGATTTCTGAGTGCAGTGCCAATAGTATCCATTGAGCACTGCTGGATGTGACCCCAAAACAAAACAAGAGACTAGTTATTAAGTTTAAGTTCATTAATATGAATAATTATAAAATACTTAACACACATTGAGCATATCACTAATATCTATGAAAGAATAGAAAAATGGCATACCAAGGTGTTGGATTGAATTGTTTCTTGTAGAAAAATTTATACTGGACTTTTTGATACTCTGGGATAAGTAATTGAGCATATTTTGGGAAAGTTATCACAGAAAATACAATGGAAATCCTCATAACATTTTCATTTCTTTTCTTCCTTGCTCTGCCATCCGCATCCCTATTTTAGAAAATATGATTCCTTGATTCAAGATCAGGCCCGAGAACTATCATATCTACGCCAAAAAATAAGAGAAGGGAGAGGTATCTGTTATCTTCTCACCCAGCATGCAAAAGATACCGTGAAATCTTTTGAAGATCTTCTCCGAAGCAACGATATCGACTATTATCTGGGGCAGAGCTTCCGAGAGCAGCTTGCCCAGGGAAGCCAGCTGGTAGAGCGACTCACCAGCAAACTCAGCACTAGTAAGTGTGACTCCATGGACACTCCCCTTGCCATACACTCCCAGTTTCATATCCCAGGCTCAGATGGCCGCCATTTTCCTTAGCAGCTTTATAGTTGAGAAACTTGATACCATTTCAGTTCTGGGACTGTTACAAGGCAAGCAGCTTGATGGTGGTGGTTTGGAGTGGGAGATGCCTTGTTTATAAAGATCCACACATATGAATGTGTCCACAGCACTCAGCGAATATGAACTTCCAGGCAGGAGGATGATGACAAAGCGGTGACATACAGATAGGATGAAGGACATCTTCATTTTAGTGAATAATGCTCTCAATGGAGAATGTCAAGATTTAAATTCCAGGCTGAATGCTGCCATCCACTGGTTTTGGCAAATAACTTATCTCTCTCTTTTTTATTTTTTTATTTCGGGCCACACTAGGTGACGCTTAGGGGTTACTCCTATGCACTCAAAAATCACTCCTGGCTTGGGGGACCAAATGGGACTCCTGGGGATCAAACCCAGGTCCGTCCTGGGTCAGCTGCAGGCAAGGCAAACACCTTACCACTGCGCCATCGCTCCAGCCACATAACTTTCCTTTTTGATATCTTTGTTTCTTCATTTATTTGTGGCATTAGAATTAAAAGATGGAAAAGCATCATAATCTTTGGAACATATTTCTGTCATTATTCTATATATAGTATGAGGGTCAGAACTGTTATTATTGAATCTTAGATATTTTTCTTTTTTTTAAACCTTATTTATTGTTAATTGAATGATTGGTTGTTGGGCCACACCCAGCTGTTCTCAGGGGTTACTCCTGGCTCTGCACTCAGAAATCACCCCTGGCAGGCTGGGGCACCATATGAGTGCTGGAAATCAAACTCGGTCCCTCCCGGGTCAGCCACATGCAAGGCAAATGCCCTACTGCTGTGCTATCTCTCTGTCCCCAAATTTTAGATATTTTTAAGAGCACCAGAGGAGTATAGCAGAGTCAGTTTTGGGAGATGAGCATCTGGTAGCAGGTGCCAGAGGAAGGTCAGGAATGCTTGTTATATCCTCAGAAAGAATGAGAGTAGTATTCATGAACCTGTATGTGACAAGCTAAAAAGTTGTAGTATTCCAGAGGGAGCCAGAAAAGGGTTCTTACAATTGTATTTATAGTAATTTAGGACAGAACAAGTCATCATGGTGATCACCAAATCAGGAAAGGTCAGCCAAGTAAGCTCAGAAAAATTTATAGGTCCCCCCAAAATACACAATCTCAGTCTACCCCCAAATATTCATTTGACTTATTCAGTATATTCATAAAATCAGTAATCATTGTTTGGTGAGGAATCCTCTGTGTTTATAATGTGTAAAGTGGGGCTGGTTAATTCCTTACTATATCTTTGTGAATTTGGTTTTCAGAGGATCATAAAAGCGAGAAAGAACAAGCTGGACTTGAACCCCTGGCTCTCAGGTAATTCAAAATAGGATATAGTAAAGGAATCAAGGAAAAGATCCGAGGAATCAAGAATGACTTGTTACTTTGCACATGGGAAATTCCTGCTGTAATAAATTCATGGGAAACCTTACCACTATCTTGGATTCTTTGCTACTTTCTATTGATTTAATCCTATTAATTTTTATGTGCATATGTATTTTCCATGCTTGGAAAATTATTATTAGGCTGACCTAAAACTGAACTAGCTAAGAATTAGGAGTTCTTGGAACTCCCAAGAATTTCTTTGACTTCTTTTGCCCTTGTGTGTTTTAAGACTGGAGTTTGCTTTTCAACCAATTGACTCTTGCCCAATGAAATGAACAGCTAGTTTAATAGGTGTCTGATTTCCTTGGGGTATAATAAATCACATTGAGACCTTAAATTAAAAGACATTACAATTCCTGAAGGCTGCAGTGTCCACAGAACCAGTTTTCAGTAAGACATTGTGTATCTCTAAAAGACACAATACAATTTTGGCTCAGTACATTTCTTTTGGTTTATAGGCCACATCTGGTAGTTCTCAGGGCTTATTCCTGGCTCTGAACTGTAGAGTCATTTCCTGGAAGACCTTGGGGGGAGCTTATAGGGTTATCAGGGATCAAACCCAGGCTGGCTGAGTGCAAGGCTAGCATCCTACCTATGTACTATTACTTCAGCCCCTGGGCTCAGTCTTCTGTAATTTCTAGCTGAGCCCTTTTGTGGCTTAAGTGCTCTTCAGATGACCCAGTTTTTATAATATCTGTGGTGATGGACAAGATGTTCTTCTCTGTTTATATTTCTAATCCATCACAGATATATATACCAGCCGGTGTCATCAACATCCAGAGGATTTCATTTCCCATACTCTGGGATGCTGCAGCAACGCCACACTGTGCATGGTTATAAATCTGACCTTCAGATTGTGTTCTGATATTTTTAATAATATTTATTGAGACCCATGTGAATTACAAGTGTTTCACAGTTATATTTAAAGCACATAATGAAAGCGAATTAGGGCAATTCTCCATCGACAGTGTTGACCTCCCTTTGCCCCTGAACCCAGCATGCTGTGTTCTGATCTGGATGGAGTCTAAAATCAGCAGTGTGTGACAACAGAGCTGCTGTGGCATGCACTTCATGTAGCAGTCCTTAGAATGCCATGTCCCTGATTGCTCTATCATGTAATTTCTGCTCTGGGGATCTGTTGTTCAGACTTCCTTTATACTCTCCTACTTACCACTTGAAACCAAAAAAGGGTTCTTTTGATGATTCTCTGCAGGAATGAATTCCCTGAGTTGGGTGTTGTTTGTCTGTTTGTTTTCCCATGTGACACAGTACTATCTGGTCCAGTGACCTTGCTTTACCTGTTGCCTATTGCTTTACCTATTTCCTTATCCCACTAGACTCACCAGGGAACTCCAGGAAAAGGAGAAAGTGATCGAAGTCCTGCAGGCCAAGCTGGATGCCCGTTCCCTCACCCCCTCGAGCAGCCATGCCTTGTCTGACTCTCAACGCACACCCAGCAGTTCCTCCTTCCTGTCTGATGAGCTGGATGCCTGCTCTGACATGGACGTAGCCAGCGAATACACCCACTTTGAGGAGAAGAAAGTGTCACCTGGGCCTTCAGGTAAAAACAGCTCCTACTTTTCTGAGCTATTCCCCCTTTATCTAAACTCAGGGAAGACCCCACAAACCCACCTTGGTGTGACTCAGACTAAACACCGTTCTGGGATCTAGAAGCCACAAACTGTCCTTCCTGGCAGATCAGAATCTTTGAGCACTCCTTCCTGACTGGCGGCTACCTTTGTGTCTTGGATCTCCAGTGGCATGTGTGTGCTGTTGGATTCATGAGTGAGAGTATGATCATGGTAGACTTTGTTTTTCATGGTACCAAACTGACTTTCTTTAACATGGCCTCTCTTCTTTTCTATAATGATCTTGTTAATTACAATTCTTTTTCACTGTTATTTTGGTTTATGTATGTATGTATTTATTTATTTGCTTTTGGGCCACACCCAGTGATGATCAGGGGTTACTCCTGGCTATGCACTCAGAAATTGCTCCTGGCTTGGGGGAGTATATGGGACACTGGGGGATAGAACCATAGTCCATCATAGGTCAGCCGTGTGTATGGCAACTTTCCTACTGCTGTGCTATCTCTCCAGCCTATAGTTCCAGAGTTTTCTGCATGCCATTGAGTGTCCACAGTCACTACACATCTTTTATGTTTTGTTTTTCATTCAATTTTTAATTTTATGACGTGAGGCTACGCTACTTCAGTGGCCTGAGTAGTAAATTAACTGAGCTACCTGGGAGTAATAAATTGGGAATAGCCCAGTGGTTATGCTAGATGCTTTTTCTGAAAGCAGAGTGCTTTTCCTGCTACCCCTAATACAAGAACTGGTTCCATTTCTCTGTCGAACACCAACCATTTTATTTCACTCATGGATTTTGTAGATTCCATCCATCATTCGACTCATTCTGCTGTACTGTCTCCTAAATCATCAACAACCAGTGAATCTCAGGAGCTTAAGGCTGAATCCAGCAGCAGTCCTATCAACTTGCCAGATCCCCAGAATCCCCCCCAGGAAGCCATCCAGGCCCATTCAGGTATGCAGTAGTAGCCAGTGGATTAGGAGCTTCATCACCTCTCTTTAAATCTTCCCCAAGGACGAATGTTTCCGCGACTAGAGGCTTTATGTGCATTAAATCCTAGATAAAACCAAAGATCCATCAGAATTAGATAATTGGGTCTGATAGATCTTTGTTTTAAGTATTTTAGAGAACTAAATAAAACACAGCAGGCTTTGTGGGTTATGAAGTACGTACCAATTTTGAACAGCAAATGGCCAATTATTTTTTTTAAATATATTTTCAGTTATTTCTTTGATTGTACTCTGGGGAGCTAAAAGGCAAAAATGTTCTGCCCAAGATGATAACAGTCTAAAAGTAAAAAGGAAATTCACATTTCCTGCTGCCCTATATATGTTACCCTTCTATCTGCAGAGTACCTCTAGTGTGTGTGTGTGTGTGTGTGTGTGTGTGTGTGTGTGTGTGTGTGTGTGTGTTTCGGGGTGTGATTAACCTCATATGTTAGGATGTCTCAGTATTCTCAGACATGAAATTGTTATATATGCATCTGCATATGGGTTAGTCATCATTGTGTGTATCCTAGCAGGGGTCCTCAAACTTTTTAAACAGGGGGCCAGTTCAGTGTCCCTCAGACCATTGAAGGGTCTGACTATAGTAAAAACAAAACTTATGAACAAATTCTTATGCACACTGCATAGATCTTATTTTGCAATGAAGAAACAAAACAGATACAAATACAGTATGTGGCCCGTGGGCCATAGTTTGAGGACCACTGGGAGGAACTATTTCACTTAACTGTTCCAGCTCATTTTCTAAGGAATACTTTTCAGTCATCATTCCTCACTACAGATGCAGAAAGTAATAAATAAAGGCAAACCTAGTCTTTGCTGTTTACATACTAGTTGTTCTCGGTGTGTTCTGTTTTAAACATGACTCAGGCAGAGGTGCTTGCAGAAAGCACAGTGTTTTTTCTTCTGCTGCCCCAATCCTTTTGAGGACAAATCAGCTAAAATCTTCAGGAAGTCAGGAAGAAGAACCCTAATTCTTCCTAAGCCTTACTCAATGTACCTTGAATAAGAAAGGGATTTTTTTGTTGTAGACATCAGAGTAAATGCTTGAGATCAAACACAATAGGAGATCAAGAGTTTTTGACAAAGAATGTCTCACTGAGACATTCTCCCTGGACTTATATTTTTTTAAACTTTATTGATTGATTGATTGATTGATTGGGTTTTGGGCCACACACAGCGGCTCTTGGGGGCTACTCCTGACTCTGCACTCAGAAATCACCCCTGGCAAGCTGGGGACCATACTGGATGCCGGGAATTCCGGGGCAAATGCCCCACCACTGTGCTATCTCTTCGGCCCCTCCCTGTTCTGTTTTACGTGGCTAACTTGGCATCTTTGCTGTACTGCTCTTATATTCTGTCATCATCCTAGGGCTAAGTGATATATTTAAAATATAATTGTCTTCCATGAAAGACTTTTCCAATGATAAGCCATAGTGTCTACTTGCTCAATAGGTTATCTGAAATTTTAACTGTTACTTTTAGAAAGAAGGGATGAATTCAAACAATAGAATTTTGACTCCTGAAGATGGCACTGTAGATGGACCACACAATGATCATTTAAAAAAAAATATATATATATTAGTTTTTTGGAGGCATACCCAGTGATACTCAGATGTTACTCCTGGCTATGCGCTCAGAAATCGCTCCCGGCTTGGGGGGCCATATGGGATGCTGCGGGATCAAACCACGGTCCATCCTAGGTCAGCAGTGTGCAAGGCAAATGCCCTACCGCTGCGCCACTGCTCCAGCCCCCATTTAAAAATATATTTTTTATACAAATGGCTTAGTCTTAGCCCCAGAGTTGATGGCTTAACAGAGCTCTATCAGATTGCAAAGAATGAAATTATTATGAAATTTTCCTAAGTGACTAGAATGCCTAGATAAAGTCACTTTGCCATAACTGTGAGTATTTATTCAGTGAATGAACATAAGTGAGTTGGCATTTGAATATTTATTTTCAACAATCTTGAATTACATGCCTTAGTATGAATCTTGATACTCAGAAGAGGAATTCTAGATGGAAGGAGAGTCTTGTTGCAGTGGAAGGACTATAAGAAGCACACAGAAGCCATTTGGAATACTTGTTTAGAATGGTCTGGGCTTATTCATTCCAGCGTAGTGTGGAAAAGACTCTGATGGCTATCTATGTTACTGCAATGACATTTTGCCTTTCAATGGTTTTCCAGAAAAGTCCAGGATGTGTATGCAGGATAGCTTTGCCATTGACAGATGGAGAGACCAAACCCTTGAGTTGCAATGCTAACTAATTCTTGGCCAAGGCTGTGATTACCCTCCATCCAACACTATATTAAACGAGGGTCACTCCTAAATGACAACTCTTATTAGGGAAATTCCACCTACTCATTCTTTTACCTAGTTCTTTCCTTTTACTTTCTAGCTAATGATATACTTGCTTTCTTTCTCCCTAACTTTCTGTTTCTAGGCTTCCATTTTCCCTCCACACTTAGGCCGGTTAGCCTCTCTCAGGCACCAATGCCCTCAGCTCCACCCAGCTTCCCTCCTTTCAGCTCCACTGGCCCTCCAATCCTTGGCTGCTGTGAGACACCCACGGTCTCCTTGATAGAGGCTCAGCAGGAGCTGCAGATGCTGCAGAAACAGTTGGGAGAAAGTGAGCATTTCTGGTTCCATCTTGTGTGCTTGCTAATGGCAGCTCCATACTCCCTGTTGCTCTGCATGGCTTTAGTTTAATGATAAAATTAAAACATACATCGTAGGGGTAGGCGTTACCAGTGGAAAGTTGTTCTGCTTGCTTTTTGTGTGTTTGGGAAATGTATCTAACTGTTAACTTTTTGGTGTGTATGACTTGTTGATTAATAGGTATATACATACATCAGGCACAGGGCCTGGAACTCTCCTAAAACTAACAGTATGGCATACCAATGAGAATACTGAAGCCATGACATGTTAGGATGAACATACAGGAGAGAATTTTCTTCCTTGTCTATGCATTCAAATGTGTTTTGCATGCATGTAATAGCTTCCTGCTGTGACTTGCTTTTAAGTTCAGAATTTTATATCTTTCAGTTGCAATGACAAAGTGAGTTGGGATGGGTGACAGAGCCCTTTGCCTATTGCACAAGGGGTTTATTTATGTCCTGGAAAAGTGAGCACATATTACCAGAAGAACAGGCTATAATATCCTCCTGTGATTCTGACCTTAACTCCCAGAGATACTTGATCTAAAGTAGTAACATAATTTATAGACTACTATATAGTCATCATTTAGAAAGAAATGTGTTGTATATATGAGGTCGATATCTGTGTAATCACCTATATAACATGGAGGGGAAATGTGGGAAAAAATTTCACATAAGTTCAATTTCTAGTAGTGTTTATAAAAAGCCACTAGAAAGTTGATCACTTGCTTTGCAATCATATATTTTGGCTATAAAATAGCAAAGGTGAGCTTGAAATTGATGTAATAAATCTCTGTGAAGACAGTGTCCATTGACTTACAGCCATGGCTGGTAATTCATAAAACTGAACCTCCAAATATCATTTGTACCAGCTTACTTTTTTTTTTTTGGTTATTCCTGGGAAAAACAACAACAACAACAACAAAACTATCTTCTCTGATTGGGAGCCTTTTTGTTTGTTGTTGTTGTTGGGTTTTTTTTGTTTGTTTGTTTGTTTGTTTGTTTGGCTTTTTAGGTTTTGGGCCACACCCAGTGATGCTCCGGGTCTATTCCTAGCTCTGCACTCAGTTGGGGGACCATATGGGATGCCTGGGATCAAACCCAGGTCCATCCTGGGTCAGCTGTGTGCAAGGCAAATAATTGTGCTATCTCTCTGACCCCAAAATGAAAGCCTTTGTAAGGAAAATTTGCAAGTCTCCCTCTCTATAGCAGTGAATACTAAGAGGCCATCTTCTGCTTATCACCTATTCAGTGAAGCAACTAGGCTTATCCAAGCAATAGGAATTTTGACTTCATTGAACCTCACAAAACGTGCATAAGTAGAACTAGAGATACAAACTAACACTTGAGGAAGTAAATGGATATATTTGTCACTACTCAATGGGAGAAGTGGGCTTGATTCTACTTCTTCGGACCCCACTTATGTGTATATTATACCAATTATACCATGAAATCTTTGTTCTCATCCTGCTCAGGTCTGAGTTCAGCAGAACAAACTCTAAAATCACATCATTCCAGTGTTTTCTCCTCTTCAGAATCCAGTGGAAAGTGATGTGTCTCTGACTTAGACTTATTTTTTTTTTTCAGTAAAAATTCTAGAAATTTTAACGGATAGATAACAAATATTTCCCAGAGAAAAATGCCAGGCATCTTACCTTAATTGCCTTTACTTCCATTGCCTCTTTTTCTTTATCTTATTACATGTGTCAAGTTGTCTTTCCAAAGGAAAGGACGGAATTATGGGAGAACTGGGCATGAAAATGGTCTATTTCTTTGGCTAAATTGGAGTCATATCTAGTTTGAGCTATTGTCCAGCACTTGGGTGCCACAGCCTTGGTAAAGTGTACTCCTTCCCCCTCCCCCCCCCCAAGCATTTCTCTCCTCTTCAAGAGTCATTGCTTTCCAGCAAACTCCTGGATGTTTTGAACTAAGACTCCATAGTGACAATGTTTCATGCTGGTTTTTCTCCATGGAGCTAGCATCTTTTGCAAGAAGCAGTCTAGTAATTGCATGTTTAGAGCAGTAATTTTCAACTGCAGAGCTTCTGAACATGGGTATAAAAGGGGAATAAAAACCTAGAATGTACTCATCCATGTACTCCTATGGAGACTTGAACATGAGAATTCTGATCACTATGACTGAAAGACTTGGCATCTCAATGACCTTGGCGTCACAGTAAATTAATTTACTCACTGTTTTCCTCCTATGCTTTGTGTTAGGGGTTTTTAATTGGGTGTGGAAAAGGGAGAAGTCACATATCTGTTAAATCTCTACTAAAATTCAGATATACGTTTTGATCCTCTCTCTAACTTCCAGAAATCTAATGCTTGGCTAGAATCTTTCCATACGAAGGAAGTACAATCCATGACTCCATAAGTATTTGTTCCCTGTTGGAATCACGTGGAGGATTTGAATTTACCAAATTATCCAGTGGTCAAGTTGTGGCCCATACAAATTAAGGCAGCATCTCGTGGTCCAGAAATAAACCTTAATTTTAATTGTCCTAGACAATTTCACTCTGAAAAATTACAGTTACAGTTACAAGTGAGATTAAAAATTGGATTGAACAATCGCATTCATCTCTTAGCGAGTCGGTCTTGTTTTGAAAAAACAGTGGTTAGGTGAAGCTGATCTTCTTCTATTCTGCTCTTTTTTTTTTTTTGTTTTGTTTTGTTTCTTGGGTCACACCCGGCAGCGCTCAGGGGTTACTCCTGGCTCTAAGCTCAGAAATTGCCCCTGACAGGCACGGGGGACCATATGGGATGCTGGGATTCAAACCACCGTCCTTCTGCATGCAAGGCAAACACCTTACCTCCATGCTATCTCACTGGCCCTTCTATTCTGCTCTTGCTATTGGAGCTTCACCTGGGAAAAAATAAATGTCCTCCATTCTGACCTGCCCATTTCTCTCTTTTAGGTTAGACTTCTATTTGCATAGGTACAAAGATGTTGGCTTTCAAGTGAAGGCCTATTATTCCTTAGCATAAAAAATAAAAAGTCCCATCTTATCCTATAGAAAATTGATCCAACAATTAAAGGAGGGATGGCATTTTTCACTTCCTTGATTCTTGTTGGTGAGACCTAATTTCCACTTGACTTCCATACAAAATTCCCAGGAAAGCCTACTTCTTCATTTTTATTTATTTATTTTTATTTATTGTGACCAATGTGAATTACAAGTCTTCCACAGTTATATTTAAGGTACAAAGTGACAGTGAATTTGGGTCATTCCCACCACTAGTGTTGACCTCTCTTCGCCACTCTTCCCAGCATGCATCCCATACCTCTACCTTTTGCTCCCTGGACTGCTAGTGGAGCCAATCCCTTCTGTATATATCTTGATGTAGATTGGGTATCTTGGTTCTCTTGTTGATGACTTTGGGTTTGATGTTTGGCTCAGATCATTTTTTGTTTCCACTCAATGTTCAGACAACTGTTTGCTCCTGGTACCATGCACTTTTTTCTTCTTCTTCCCTCTTCATTTATAAAGCCTTACTTCTTTAATCTGGAGGAATTGGGTACACCATGTTTAGCCGACTTTCATGTTTCCTTTTTCCTTTGACAGGCCTAGGAGAGAAGTAGGAAAAAAAAAGTAGATTTGGTGGGATACAAGTAACCAGGAAAAAAATGTTCCTATTGATTTTTTTAGTACTATATTCCATTTCAGTCTTACCCACAGACTTTGGAAATGAATTCTACTCCTAGAATTTCCCTTTACTTTATCCTGAGGAGTTACAGTAGAAATCAGGATTGGAGCCACCATAATTTTCCTTATGTATATACTAGAGACCTTAAGGTTCTTTATTAATCCTCTTCCTCATGGAATCTCATACTATCATTTACATGGGGTGATAGAGCTTTAGGGTTAAGAGCATCTAGTTGCAGAGGACTGGTATCTCTCACATTCTTTTTTGGTCCTCTTTAGTGTTTTCTTTTATTCCTAACATACATCCTTGCTGACCCTTTTTATCTGATGCAGTTTCTCATTCACATTTCTTTCTGTCCAGGTGTCAGCTCCATCCAACCTGCTTCCCCAGCAACATTGTCAAGCCATCATTTAGAAGCCAACTCCTCCCACTACCTCAACCCTACCCAGCCCCACTCTCTGAGGGGCACCATAGAATTGGGCAGAATCCTGGAGCCTGGGTATGTGGGCAGCAATGGCCAGTGGGATATGATGACACCCCAGAAAGGGAGTGTATCTGGAGATCTCTCTTCAGGTTCCTCTGTGTACCATCTAAACTCCAAACCAACCGGTAAGTGATCTGGAGCTCACTTTGAAATGAAATTTCCTTTGCACTCTATCTCATTTCTCTTTGAAAATGGATTTTAAAAAGATTTCTTCTCTAGTTCCTGCTCTCAGACATGGGGATAAAATGAAAGGATCTTGTGATTTCAAAGAGAGATCTCTCAAAGATCCCTGAGAGAGTCAGGGATCCACCCTATGCTTCCACGTTTGTGTCCACTCCTTGAGACCCTAACCTTCCCAGTCCACATAGATACTTCTAGAATGCCAGCACACACATTCACGGGACATTTTTCTGTCAGTCAGGAAAGAAAATCCCTTGGAAATGTAGCTGTCAAAGGTAAATGCAGCTCAGATCCATAGCCTGAAAATGGTTGCAGAAAAAGTCTGAACTAAAACCCAACAATCCAGTTGTTTTCAGTTTCTCCCACACTTCTCTTTTCTGCCTTGTGGATAGTTTTTCCTCTCCTTAAACGTCCACTATTGTCCCAAGATGCATGCTGACTCCAATTTCTTTCTTCTGTGGCTAGCTGTGAGAGGAAGTAAGCATTAAATAACTGTCACTAACCACAGGGTATGAGATTATTATCAAGTGCTTTTACTATAGCCTTTGTGTAAGTGTGGGAGGAAGCACTTTGTTCCATGACAGAGAACATTCAGGGAAAGGTATGTCTTTCCAGGGGCCTTGTCGGCCCTGCCCACAGCCTTTAATTAAACTCCTAAATCACTTTGAGAAATTACCATCCTTGCCCACTCCATGGCCTCACACTCTTGCACTGAAAAATGATCTTGTAGTGTGACCTTTTGTGAAGAGGACACATGGAGTGGGGACATCACCTAGAACTGAATTGTGCTATTGTTTCCCTTTCCATTGTATACTTCTTACAGGGATCTCCCCAACTGTGCTCTGTGGTCCCATAACTATTCTAAGTGTTTCTTGGGGGTGTGACCTGTCAGTTTGATAGTAAAATTAGCCCAGGAATACAGAGGTGCTCAGATCCAGTGGCCCCAGGCCTCTTCCCAGTGGTGAAGATTCTTAGGGGGAAGGCAGTGCTGGTGATTAGATTCAGTTCTTACTCATTCCAGGCATATACTTTACTCCTTTAAGATAAATGAGGGGGGAAATCAAGGTCTTCATGTGCTTTTTCAGCAAAATGATATTGTCCTTGGGGCCTGGGTCAGAGGATGTAGCTGACAGAAGATAAATGATATTTAGGAATTTTGCTGAAAGACCACTGGCCCTTGTTCCTCAACATGAACCCCTCTCCCCACAATGACAATATCCTCCTCACCTCTTCTATGTCTTGGTGGGATGTTGTAGGGGCTGATCTGCTGGAAGAGCATCTTGGAGAGATCCGGAACCTACGTCAGCGTCTGGAGGAGTCCATCTGCATCAATGACCGCCTGAGAGAGCAACTGGAGCAAAGGCTCAGTTCTACCTCAAGGGACATTGGTAGGCAAGACCCAGTGCTTTCAAGGCTTTCTAGGACAACTTCTGAAGGGAGTTTCTACGCAGGGCATTGGGTGTGTTTTTCTTCATCTGCTTCTTGCACCATGGCCTGTGGGAAAATGCTTATGACTGTACCAGATTCAGTAACTTCCCCAAAGACAGGAATTATAGTTTCTGGTTTCCCAAGGCCATTGGAGAGAGTCTTCTCAGGTGTTTCCTGTTACTTTCTTGGTGCCTTGATCATTCAATGGGCAAGTGGTGAAGCCAGATCTTTGAGCTTCTCCCAGGAGGCTTCCCTCAACATAGATACCTTGTTGTAGTCTCTAGGAAGCATTCTCCCACACACCTTTTTCCTTACCACACAGCAGTTATGGAGGGGAAAGAGTTTCCTGAATACCTTGATAATTGAAAATGGCCTTAGGGACACCAACATCAAGCTCATCAGTCTATCAGTCAGGCTAGACTTCAAGTCCTGGAGTTTCTAATGGGTGAGACAGAATTTTTAGAGTGAGAATATCTGGAAAGTATTAACTATCCAAGTGTATGACTTGCATGTTTGCATTTTCTGGGACAGGATCAACCTCTAACTTTTACAATCAGAGCTTGGAGTCGACATCCCAACTCTGCAATGAGAATAGAGTTCTCAGGGAAGAAAACCGGAGTCTTCAGGCTCAGTTGAGTCACATTTCCAGAGGTATGTGGCCAAAACCCCACAACTTTGCTCACTCCCCTTTCCCCCTTCTCTCTTAATTATACCAATCACCAACTGTAAAAACAGGTAGAAGGGAGTGAAGAGTACAGACAACAAAGCAAACAGATTCAACTACCCCTGTATTCCTAGAAAGGGTTTCTTTAGGAGAGCTTCCAACCCTGGGCCTTTTAGACTTGTAGACTCCAGGGTGAATAGTGGTAAGAAGCCCCGAGGTCCTGTATCATCATTTGTAGGGCTCAATCAGTAGCTATCAGACTGACTCTGAGTGTTATCAGTCACAGCTGATTGGGACCCAGGAGAGGAAAGAGCATGACTAAATATATTTCCTCTCAAAATTTCTCCCAAATTTACAGCAACCATGTGTATCTCTCCTTTCTCTGAGATCCTTACCTCCACACAATCCCCCTCTCTCACACCCAGAGCACAGCTTTGACCAATGATCCTGTAATCCTATCTGTAGTTTCCAGAGTTTGCCCAATTCTAGTTCGTGAGCATCAGTTCTGTGTCTCCTCAGAGGAAACGGATGTGAACATTATTTGAATCACTTGGTTTATTACCCAGAATGTCATTTTTATTCACCAATGTTTATTGGCCATCCATAAGGCACCAGGCATTGTGTTCAAACGAATTAATCACAGAATGAAAAAAATGCTTGTGAATAGAAAAGACATAAAAAGAAATGGCTAAATTTGTAACCTCAAAGAAAGATGAAAAAGGAAAAGGGGACTAGACAAATGTTAAAAAGGTAGGAGAAGGCATCTACAAGGTAGCATTGCATGCTTCAAAAGAGTAGGGCAAGCCTTGCAGTTAAGAAGACAGAAAGTAAACCACAGTGTCTAAAAGGGAGAGAGAGACAGAGCAAGAAGAGATACAGAGACAGAGAAATAGATAGAGAGACAGATGAGAAAGAAGAAAAATGTGTGCCACAGAGACAGGCAGGCAAAGAAGGGGCAGTAGGGAAACTGGAGGTGGGCAATTGGTGTTAGAAAGTATGTGAAGGATGAAGGGTGTTGTACATTGTATGACTAAAACTCAGCCACGAATTCCTTTGCATCTCCTGATGGTTCCATTAAAGAATTTATTAAAAAAGAAGAAGAAGAAAGCAAGATCTTGAAGTGAGTTCAATATGCCAGGCCCAGATGAATCTCTCCCCTGCCCCCTGGTGGACGTTACACTTGCAGCCTTACTTTCAGAGTTTACGCTAACTATTTGGAAGATCAGAGCTGTGGCAAGCCCAAAAAACAGAAGATGCTAAACTTTCAATGTAGAAACACAGAGCACAGCAAAATATTCAGATATAAAGTATTGATAATTGTCATTTTCAAAATTCAGGCATGTATTACTACATAGATTGTATGTAAATATTAGATGAGTATGTTAGGGCCAGATAGAGTACAGAAGGTAGGGTGTATAGGGTGCTAGCTTTGCAACTGGTTCAATTCTGATGACACATATGGACTTCTGAGACCTGCCAGGAGTGATGCCTGAGTTTAGAGCCAGGAATAACCCTAGAGTAACCCTCGATATGGCTTAAAACAACAACCACAACAATAAATAAATAAAGTAAGTAAGTAAGTAAGTAAGTAAGTAAGTAAGTAAGTAAGTAAGTAAGTAAGTAAGTAAGTAAGTAAGTAAGTAAGACGTGAGCATACTTTCCCTAAAACGGGTGGACATAAAAATCAGAGGCTCCAGACAGTGCAGAGAGACAGACCTCCAATCCCACCCCATCATCTCAGTGTCTCTTGTCAAGATGGTTGTGCCTTCATCTTCCTGCTCATCTTTGGCTCAAGTGATGATGAAGTTCTTGTCTTCTGCTCACCAGAACACTCCCAGGAAACACAGTGCCTGAGGGAAGCCCTGCTGGCTTCTCGTTCCCGGCTTCAAGAACTGGAAATGGAGCTGAAGCACCACAAGGTGGAAGAGCAGCAGCTTTTGGATGACTTGAAGGAGAAGCAGCAGGAGATCTTGCATTTCCAGCAGGAGCGACTGTGCCTTCAGGAGAAAGACTCCAGGTGAGAGGGAGCCATTGAAAAAGTATCTGTAAATACTTTACAGACTTAGAAAGTCATCAGTGACATTTTGGGACACCCCAGTTTCCACTTTGCTATGTTGGGACCTACCTGAGTTCTGAACAAGGAGGGTCGCCATTTTTAAAGGCCACATGGCAGGCTTCTTCACAGGTTCTGAGCAGGGGGAGGCGCCATTTTGTAAGAACCACATGGTGTAAGCCACATGCTAGGTCTTCAGAAGTCTATTTCCATAGACCCCACCCCAAGCTATCTGGCTATATCAGGTAGCCTATCAGGGAAGGACAAGGGAACAGTAGAAAGGTACCCTAGACAGTAGCCAATCATTTTAAGGATCAGCAGAAAGCTGGAACCTACCTCTATCCTTCCTCTATATAATCTGCCTCATAACCTTGGGTGGGGCTCATCTCCTTCCTGGGATGGCCCTGGCTGGCCAGTGTGGGGGGACTTGTTGGCAGACGGATTAAATGATTAAACTTTATTCCAATTGTGTCATCTGGTCCTTTTACTTCAGACCCTAACAGATATTTCTGATTTATAGGTGGCTTTGAGCAATAAGGAAAAGCTTTGTTTGGGAACCCTACTTTTTATTGACACAAGAGTTGACATGGAAATTTGGGACATTGGTGAAGGGAATGTTGCACTGGCGAAAGGGGGTGTTCTTTACACGACTAATACCCAACTACAATCATATTTGTAATCAAGGTGTTTAAATAAAAATATTTAAAAAAAAAAGGAGTTGACATAGTAAAACTCTGTATAGAAGCAGTAAGCATATGAGCATACTCAAGTTCCCAATTAGATTGAAGGCATTGCTGTTCTCCTATCCTCAGGCAGCTCCTGTTCCAGCCAGGATGCATGACCTCACCATGAACCCTCCCATTGCTGGTAAACCCAAAAAGCACCTGAGGGGGTTTTTAAGTTGGTGTGCCTGTGTTGAGGAAGAGAATAATGGCAGGATTAAAGGACTTCAATGGAATGTACCTGAAATGTTGGATTCATAATTCCTGTATGAGTTCTAGGACTCAACTATTATGATACGAATGTTGCCTCACAGCTTATTGTCTTGTTGTAGTTGAGTGTCTGTCTGTCTTCACTCTGAGTCCTGGCTCCCCTCTGCAGGATGCAACAAAAACTGGCCCTTCTGCAGCAACAGTGTGAAGAGAAACAGCAGCTATTCCAGTCCTTGCAGTCAGAGCTACAGATTTACGAAGCTCTTTATGGAAATTCCAAGAAGGGGCTGAAAGGTATGTCTTCCCTTTGCCCTATTGGTTTCTGCCTTTGCGAGCTCACTAAGAAAACTTTGCATTGGAAGTTGGTGATAGCTGAAAAAAACTAGATAGCTCTGTTTCTGGGGGGAAAAAAACCAACAACAAACCTAGGGTTCCAGTAAGGAGAGGGGAGATTTTATACAAAGGTTTACATGAACAAGATCTGACATAGATACCTTTAAAAATAGGCCCTAAGCAGAGAGAAAATACAAGGACTGAGGTGCATGCTCTGTATAGTTACCCCTGGTTAGAACCCAACCTATAGCCTCAGATACCTATGAGCACTGCTTATGTAGCCTTTGGCACCACAGGACTAAGCAGAATCGCATCTGTAGGCTCTATCAAACAACTGCTGGAGTTGGCTGAGACACACTAAGAATGGTCTTTGGGTGTCTTGAGAATGACTTCCTGTGATGTGTTCCTCCCACCAACAAAAATGTAGGCCCAAAGAGCCAAACTTCTCCTAGATGATCAATTCAATTCCAGATGATATAAATTCAGTTCAATTCTAGATAATACAAATTCTCAAAATATAGGGGCCAGACCAATAGCACAGCAGTAGGTCATTTATGCCTTGCATGTGACCGACCCAGGTTCAAGTTCCGACATCCCATATGGTCCCTTGAGCCTGCCAGGAATAACCCCTGAGTGCTGCTGGGTGTGGCTCCAAAACCAAAATAAAATAAATAAATAAATAAATAATGAAAAAAATTCACAAAATACAAAAATATCATCTTGACAGCATCATTACTGGCTATTCTTGCATATTAACATGAATATTGTGAATAACACATCCTAACCACTCATGTGAATAATACAGCAGGAAACCTGCTTCCACCATTTTTCCCAGGAGAAAATGGAAATATTGACTCTGCCCCCTGCAGAAAACAAACTACAAATACCACTAATAGGATTTAAATTTCAAGACTTAAGTTTAACTTTAAGCTCTTTCATCAGCAATCCTTTGCTGCCTGCTGAAACAATAATCTGATTATTTATGATGTTATTATAGTTCCTGTTCTTCTTCAAATGAAGGAGAGTATTCAAAATGCACTTAAATACATTTAATAAAGCAGAGTGGAACATAGGAGTTATATCAGTGTGGTGAAATTTAACAGATGCTTTTTTTTTTTTTAAAGTCAACCTAAAATTTATTCAAATATATTTTGGTGAACATTCAAACTGGGGGTCTGACTGAGTCCCATCCTTGGTTGAGTGAGGCATTTTGGCAAATATGCAGGGAGTTGTAGATTAAGGTGCTAGAAAAGTCAACTCATTTTCTTTTTTCTTTTGTTTTTGGGCCACACCCAGTGACGCTAAGGGGTTACTCCTGGCTATACACTCAGAAATTTCTCCTAATTTGGGGGACCACGTGGGACGCCGGGAATCGAACACAGATCCGTCTTGGGTCAGCCATGTGCAAGACAAATGCCCTTCCAATGCGCTAGTGCCCAGGCTCTGGATAATGGAATTTTTATTGCAGTAGAGCCATCTAGTGGCAGAATGACTGATTTGTGGAAGCTCTCTAAATGTGCCAAGGTTTCCATGGAAACGGTGTCATCTATCTTGCTTTGGATGTTATGCTGACTCTCTAAGCCTTCAACATTAATTTTTTGATTGTGTTTTAAAATATTTAGACAATGTGATTTTACTATATTAAACTTTTTCCTGATTCAGCTAAAATTGAATTTTTATAAAACCTATTAGAATTACGTTTTCTGATTTGCTGATGAGAAGGTAAAACAGAACTTGAAGAAGCAAAAAGGGTACAGCAGAGTCTCTTAAATACAAATTTCTGAGTCAGTGTAGACCTCTCATAGCAGAGGATCTTTTTTATTATTATTTTTTTTGTTAGATTAAATAGGCACCTGCCTTGCTGTCAATCTGGGTTCAATACCCGGCACCCCAGGAGTTCCCCTGAACACTACCAGGAATGATTCCTGAGCATAGAATCAAGAGGAAGCCCTGAGAACCCCTGGGTTGGGTCCTCCTTTCCCCACCAAGAAAAGGAATACTCTCCTATTCCCTCAGGATATAGTCAAAAATTTGCTAGGTGGTTGCCTGAAACTATAGCTAGTACTCGATCCTGATCTTTGTAAATATACATACCTATGATAAGTTTGGTTTTTGTAAGAGAGTTTAAGGGATTAACAACAATTACTAACAATGCAATAGAGCAGTTACCACAATGTACTGTAATAAAGGTTTATAATTATGTTTTTTTTTATTAATTTACGTGATGTTTTTAGTAAAATTATGGAAAGCGATTCCAAGGATAAGGCTGAAAAAATTCCAGTAAGACTTACTTTGTTAATATTGAACAACTATCTATGTTAACATTTATTTCTAATTTTTATGGAGTTCTTTAAAACATCTGATGTGTTTTCAAAGAACTTTAAAAATAATTTTATCTGAAGTAGGGCAGGATTTATATTTCACAAGAAAAAAAATCAGCGATGATACCTTAACTGACATGCTAAAGTTTGCTGAAATCAAAAACCCAAAGTCAGTGTTCAGCTAGATGTTTTAATTGACTCTGTCCTTCTAAACTTCCTATATCCTTCCTGTATTTCTATCCTATAGTCACTAGGTGGGTTTTCCTTTCTTTGATTTGTGGGGGAAGTTAGCTTTGTTCCTGACCTTGAAGGCACCAGGAACATGTAGGAAAAGATAACTGCTTTGGTTCTTCCAACTGGAACCACCTATCTCTTCACTTTTTCCCTTGGCTGCCTTTCCACAGGAAAATTTAATGAGCTCTCTTTTTTCTTAATACATTTTAAATAAATCACTATGAGATAGTTACAAATTTGTTCATTATTGAGTTTCAATCATACAATATCTAACACCCATCCCTTCACCAATGTTCTTACTCTTTTTGACATTTTCCACCAACCTCACTTATTACAGATTCAACATGAAAGCGAATACTATGGAAGTCATATTTATCGACACATTTATTTATAATTCCTCTTTTATTTTCATCTTTCCCCTTTTTAAAATGCTATTTAACTTACCTTCTCAACTTGTCTCCATGGCCATATTTTCAATTTTATTTTAATCAGCAATAACGTGTTCTTGCTTAAGTAGAACGAAGTCATCCTTCTTTTTTCTGGTTCTCTTAGTGTCAAGGATCAGATAATATCATTGTATTTCAAATGAAGGTTATTCTCTATTACTCATTTTGCTAAGACTATCAAGAAGTCAAATGCTGTTGGACTTCCATGTGTGATATTCAACACAACACAGAGAAGCTTTCCTGCCTAGAAAAGGTCGATTGCTCAACTTACATAGCATGTAGTGGTTGTATGTTAGCTTTTTCTCTCATACCTCTTGCAACCCAGCCAGGATTCAATGACTCAGTCACTGCTAGTTCTTATTTACCACAGAGACTAGATCAGGAAAATAGACCCTCAGGATCATTGCCTGATCAGTATCTCTTTTATACTCATGGTCGGACCTAGTTTTGCATGTTCATTCAATTTATAATGTTCATGATAGGATACACTGTATAAACACTTTCTGGGCACAAAATAGAATTTGCCAGAACTCTATCTCATTTTTTTTATATTCATTGCAACTACTAACTCATCAGAATGATGATTAGAGTATTCACTCTAATCTCTCATAAATATATTTGATTCAACATTTAAAATGTGTAATACACATATTGATCTTTATTTATTTATTTATTTATTTTTATTTAAACACCTTGATTACATACATGATTGTGTTTGGGTTTCCGTCATGTAAAGAACACCACCCATGACCAGTGCAACATTCCCATCACCAATGTCCCAAGTCTCCCTCCTCCCCACCCGACCCCCGCCTGTACTCTAAACAGGCTTTCCATTTCCCTCATAGATTCTGATTATTAGGACAGTTCAAAATGTAATTATTTCTCTAACTAAACTCATCACTCTTTGTGGTGAGCTTCCTGAGGTGAGCTGGAACTTCCAGCTCTTTTCTCTTTTGTGTCTGAAAATTATTATTGCAAGAATGTCTTTCATTTTTCTTAAAACCCATAGATGAGTGAGACCATTCTGCGTTTTTCTCTCTCTCTCTCTCTGACTTATTTCACTCAGCATAATAGATTCCGTGTACATCCATGTATAGGAAAATTTCATGACTTCATCTCTCCTGACAGCTGCATAATATTCCATTGTGCATATGTACCACAGTTTCTTTAGCCATTCGTCTGTTGAAGGGCATCTTGGTTGTTTCCAGAGTCTTGCTATGGTAAATAGTGCTGCAATGAATATAGGTGTAAGGAAGGGGTTTTTGTGTTGTATTTTTGTGTTCCTAGGGTATATTCCTAGGAGTGGTATAGCTGGATCATATGGGAGCTCGATTTCCAGTTTTTGGAGGAATCTCCATATTGCTTTCCATAAAGTTTGAACTAGATGGCATTCCCACCAGCAGTGGATAAGAGTTCCTTTCTCTCCACATCTTTATTTATATTTAGTTAGAACAATTTGATTATCTGTGGCTTGAAGTATAATTTAGAACAGTGCTTTTGAATTGTTTGGAACTAGCAAATACATATTTTTAACTAGCAAGCACCCTTCACTTCGAGGAGAAGTGTGCTGAAGAATGGAAACATACCAAATAAAGTGGTTTATTTCCTTTTGCTTTGGATTGTTGTATGTGTGTGGTGGTTGAGGGAGTCATACCATCTCAAATATCAACCAGATGATGATGAGGCCGTCTGTGTGCTTGAGGTGTTTCAGGGGCTCTGAAAATTGTGCGATTATCCTCTGTAGATTTGGTTGCATCCCCTCCAGTTCGGGATGTTGGCATGGATTCTCCTGGTCTGGTCTTCCCTGGCATTTCATCCTCTGTTTCTGCTTCAGAGTCAGCCATCACAAATGGTAAGTTTGATAATTGAAAGACTCAGAGATTTCATGGTGAAAAAATTAGGAAAATTATGGTTAGTATGCAAATGCTTGTCTTTTTCCTAGATAGTATATTGATATATATATATAACAAGATATCAAGGTGCAAGTGGAGATATATAATATATAAATGCATAATATGTAAGAGATATAAGTACAAGATATATAATACCAAGTTACATATAACTTAACATTATGGTTGATGCCTACTTTCATAGAACTCTGGCCTGAAAATAAATGGCTTGATGTTATTTAAATTTTTACAACTATGGATACTTGCTTTCTTTTAATATGAAGTGGTCTCTTCAGTGGAATATTCCATGTACACTGGAGAAGAATGTTTATAGATGTGGCGATATCTGCTTATGACTATTACCACCAGTTTTTCCAATGATCCACTTAGGGCTTTTGTTTCTTTATTGATTTTTATGAGTTGTTCTGCTCAGTGGTGAGAGTGGGATATCAAAGTCTCTTATTTTTGTCTTGCCATAGATGTATCTCCTTAGGTCTATTAGTAATTGCTTTAAAATCGTTTTTACCCTTTAATTTAGAGCATATATATTGATATGGTCAAGAATTAAGTCCTCTTGGTATATTGACCCTTTAATCAGCATTTAATGCTCATTGCTCTATTTTACTACTTTACTTAGTTTGAATACTAATTTTTTTTTTTTTTTGGTTTTTGGGCCACACCCTGTGACGCTCAGGGGTTACTCCTGGCTATGTGCTCAGAAGTTGCTCCTGGCTTCTTGGGGGACCATATGGGGCACCGGGGGATCAAACCGCGGTCCGTCCTAGGCTAGCGCAGGCAAGGCAGGCACCTTACCTCCAGCGCCACCGCCCGGCCCCACTTTGAATACTATTTGCTCCAATATAAATAATGACTGTCCCTGATTATCTTTGGCTCCAATTATCCCTATGATTGCTTTCCAGGCCTTTTACAGTGACCATGAACTTATTGTGAGAATGATTGTGAATCTCTTATAAGCGCCAGAAATTTGATTTTTTTCCCTCTGATTTACTCCCTTTGTGCCTTTTATTTTTAAATTTTTATTTGTTTTGGGGCCACACCCAGCTACCAGGTACCCAGCTACCAGTAAACCCAAGTTTCCTCCTGGCTCTGTGCTCAGGAATCTATCATTGAGGGGGGTTGGTGGGATCACATGGATTAACATGGATTGAACCTGGTTTGGCCACAGGTAAATTAAGTGCCCTACACATTGTATTTTATTCCTAAAGCTCTGTGTCTTTTCATTGGAGTGTTCAATTTATTGACACTTAAAAAATTATGGACATAAAACATAGTACTATTTTTTATCAACGATTCAGGTATACATTTCAGTTTTGTACTTTTTGAATTTACCTTGATCATTTTGACTTTGTTTATTCATTTTTTTCCTTATTTCCTCCACTTGCATCTTGATATTGACCTTTTATGTAGTCAGAATGGAAAGTCATGAATGCAAGTTTTCTTACACAGATACATAATATTTGAAATTACAGATTTTTCTCTATGTCTTCTGAAGACTTAATGTTGCCTTTTATTGTCATTTTTTCCCTGTTGTTTTTTCGTTGCTTTATTGCACTGAAATCTTTTCTTTTAAAAAAAAATTTTGGGGCCACATCCGGTGGCACTCAGGGATTAGTCCTGGCTCTGTGCTCAGAAATTGCTCCTGGCAGACTCGGGGGTCCATATGGGATGCCGGGGATCGAACCTGGATTGGCTGTGGGCAAAACAAATGTTCTATCCACTGTGCTATTGCTTTGGCCCTATGCTCATGGCCCCACTTCTTAAAGTGCTTTTGTATCTACCTTAAATTTCTTGTCTGCGTTTTCTATATCTTTAAAATTCTTACATGTTTATCAATATTTGTCCTGAATATTTTGTTTGTTTTTATGATTACCTCATGTCCATTTTATTATTTTAAAGACTTCAATTATTAGCTAATTAATAATTTAAATGATTAAAATATAGCCCCCAGAATATTTTTTTATGAATCTCAAACACATTTGCACCTCCAAACTGCCTTCTAAAACTGGCCCTTTACATTATATGATATCTTTCTGAGATTGAATTAAAAAGATAATGAATCACAGTGGACTTTGATCTTGTGATTTATTTGTTTTTATTTATTTTTAAATTATATTTTAAAATAATTTTTATTTTGACCACAGTGGATTAAAAATATTTCACAGTCATATTTTAGGTCCATAGTGATGTTGAATCAGGGGCATTCCCACCACCAATGTTGTTCTCCCTGCATCCGTCTTTTCAGCATGCATCCCACATCCCCTCCCTTTGCCCCCCCCCCCCCCGACTGCTAGTATAAGTGGTCCCCTCTGTGTCTAGCATTTTGTAGATTGGGTATCAATTTTCTTGTCATTGGCTTTGGATTTGGTGTTTAAATCTGATCAGTTTTTATTTCTGCTCAATGTTCATACGAGTATTTGGTCTCGTACCCTCCATTATTTCTCCCTCAATTTGTGAGGCAGAACAAGATGGTTCAAGTTATGTGGTTCTGTTAAAAGGAAAGAAAAAAAGGGGTGTGTGTGCAAAAAATAAGCAAAAAAATGGTAGGAGTCCTTCTAGAGACTATACATATCAACTTAAGAGAAGAAAGGGAAAAAGGAAGAAAAACATAACAATACAAAAAAATCAAACAAAAAAATCAAAACAAAAAACAACAATAATACCACAGCAATACAGACTAACCAAACAATAACCCTTGTGATTTATTTTTCAGAGCTGAGTTTGGATAGATCTCCAGTAACAAAGAATCCTCCTAAACTTGAGGGACACGCAGTTGATGGTTCTTTTGCCAATAAGCATGGCCGCCATGTTATTGGCCACATTGATGACTATAGTGCCCTCAGACAGCAGATTGGGGAGGGCAAACTCTTGGTCACAAAGATAGCGTCTCTTGTAAGATCAGCATGCAACTCTCCTGCCCTGGAAGCTCAAGGCACAGAGGTAATCAATAACTTATAAATGTTACATTTCCCTGTGTCTTTTCTTTTTCTTCCCTCAGTTCTTGCTCCCGCAGTACTTTTCTCATGCTCTGGTCTTTCTCAATAGCTGAGGGTCTATATTTCATTTGACCCAGTATTCCTTATGTCTCCATCTCCTATGTGCAAATGATATTCTGGGCTGATCTGGGTATAGCTGATGTAACATTTTCCCCTCTGAGCAGCTTCAATTTCATCCTCAGTAGAGATATTAAGTGTAGGCAAACATACGTTACTTTATAAAGCACTCTTAGCTAGGTTATTATCTGGCTAATCTGATGGGTCTGTGAGGCAGAATCAAGTCTCTTTACTCATATAGCTAGAGCTTGAAGATAGGCACAAATATGAAGCCATACAGGCCCGGAAGCTCTGCTGAAACTGCTCAGTGGAGGGAAGCAGGCAGGCAGCTTCAAGCAGTAGGGAAAGAACAGGCAGCAGGTATTTGCTGTGTGACCCCCTGCATAAGAAGGAATATGTAGGAACAGACCCGTTGTGAGAGCTATCTCTCACAGAGATGGAGGAATGCACCCCAATAAATGAATACAACAGGACTGCAGCCACAATTTAGGCTGTCACTCAAGTGACAAGTTTCTTGAGGAATGGGATATGGGGTTCTTTCTGTGGATAAAGGGGTTCCAGGTGATGGAGAGAGAGCTTCAGTTCCTGAAGCTACAGGCATTTATACTCAGCTGAGTAATTGTGACTCAAGGTCCAGATGGAGCAGTGCAAAATTTAGTAGGTTAGGAATCTTAGGACAGCACTATGATGCTTACAAAGACGGGAGAAGGCAGAAATTAAATAAATTCCGGTAAGTGAAGCAAGTCTCTCACAGCTGCAGTGCAGATCTTGAGGTTTAAAAAGGGTTTTGTGGGACTGGAGCGGTGGCGCAAGCCATAGGGCATTTTGCCTTGCATGCACTAACCTAGGACAGACTGCAGTTCGATCCCCCAGTGTTTCATATGGTCCCCCAAGCCAGGAGCAATTTCTGAGCGCATAGCCAGTAGTAACCCCTGAGTGTCACTGGGTGTGCCCAAAAACCAAAACAAACAAACAAACAAACAAACAAAAAAGTGCTTTGTAAAATCAAGCAGGCCTGTGGCTAGGCCTTACTCACAATGGAAGCCTAACTTCTGTGTTTGAAAGGAAAAGCAGTGCGGGAATGCCATGGTCTTCTTTACTTTGCCTAGGCCGCCAGGAACCAAGGTGTCCAGGAACTTCACAGCAGTGCCAATGCCCTGCACCACTCACTGGAGGAATCTTCATCCCTCCTCACCATGTTCTGGAGAGCTGCCCTGCCTAGCTCCACTGGCTCCACTCCATCTGTCAGAGCGGTAAAGGCCCAATGTCCTTCCTGGCTATGTCCCCAACTAGCATCCTGTGTCACCAGTTGCCATCTCTTGCAGAAGAGTAGCTGAAGGAAGTAAGGTGTCAGTAGGGTCCTAAATGAGTGTCTCTTATGGGGATCCCTCTCCACATGGGGACTTCATGGAATGCAATTCTGACTACACTGGCTTATCCTGCTTCCCTAGCCCTGATTTAGATATCAAAGAGGACAGAGAGATAGCACAGCAATAGGGTGTTTGCCTTGCACGCAGCTGATCCAGGATGGACCAGGGTTTGATTCCCTGCATCCCATATGGTCCCCTGAGCCTGCCAGGAGTGATTTCTGAGTGCCAGCCAGGAGTAACCTCTGAGTGCTGCTGGGTGTGGCCCCAAAACAACAACAAAACACAAAACAACACAAAAAGAAATCAAAGAGGAAAAGGAAAGAACTTAAAGAAGGCAAAGAGATACAGGAGCCTAATAACCAGTCTCCATCAATTTTCAATTTTTTTTTTTACTTTAAGAGAAGTTTAGGGACACATTAAAGCATAATATTTTAAGCTCAGGCCTATACCAGGTTTATGCCATCCACTGGAAAGCTACACGTGGCTTACATCTGCATTTCTAAGTCAGAAAAAATGCTCTAAAAGTGCTCTCAGGCCTTGGGCAGCTTTGCTTCCCGGAGCCTCAGGCATCACATTCCAGTCTCCACCTGGGGACTTTAGAGTCATATTACCGATTCCTGAGGGAACACAACTCTGTTCATTCCAAGGAAAGGGTGTCACCCAGCTGAGGTGGACATAAATATTTTCAGTATTGCATACTGTCTGGGGATAACATGGCTGTTCATATTGTTGAACTGCCAGATTTTACATATCATGCCCAAGTGATGTAAAAGACATCAGCAGTAAACCTAAACTCTAATCTATGATTGGGGTTCAATACAAGGCCACAGGTAGCAATCCATGGGTTTTACTAGTGGGTCAGGAAACTCTCAGGTCATCCTTGGATCATTCTTGGATCATCATTGAAGGGCTGTTAGAAACATTTTTGGAGGGAAGGAATCCAGTCATAGATGTGAGAATCTAATTTAGGATTGTAAATAGCTCCGAATATTTTAGGCCTTCTGACTATGGCAGAAAGCTGTTCCTCTTTCTCAGGGAGAGTCCATGACAAGGGAACTTCTGGAACTGAGAACCAAACTCTGTAAACAGGAGAGTCTACTTCAAAATACAGCTGAGCGTCTGAAGATGGCCAACCAGCAGAAGGAGAACATGGAGCAGTTCATCTTCAGCCAGTGTAGGTGCCTCTGGGCCTGGAGGGAAGTGAATTTTGTGGGGAGGGTGGGGTGGAGAGGGGTCTTTGCATGGGAGCTCCTGAGAAACGTGTCTGTGTGAGCTAATGTGATACCCCAAATCTATCTAGTGAATAGTTATTGGTGAGAGAGCTCTAGGCATCTGGACTCCAAGCTGAAATTCAGACAGATGTGCTTCAGAACACATGCAGAATAAATGTGAGCTGAACTATAATTTCTGCTCTTTTTAATTTTTTGCTTAATTTGATCCCTCAGTGACCAGGACACATGATGTTCTGAAGAAGGCAAGGACTAATTTGGAGGTAAGATAATCACTGAACCAGTCAGAGAGACAAGACTCAAGACCATTTTTCACCTTCTTTGACCCCAGATTTTCGACTTATTGGTAGGAGCATAGGCTCCCAATGAAACACATTTCTTGCATCCATAATCAATATGTCTGTCACTCCAATCAGATCCTAACATGATTTGTCTCAATGAACTCACATTATCATCTTAAAAAATAATTTATGGGACTAGAATGATAACAGCTGTAGAGCATTTGCCTTTCTTGCAGATGATCAGAGAAAGACACTGGCATCCCATATGGTCCCTGGAGCCTGCCAGGAGCGATTTCTGAGTGCAGAGCCAGGAGTAAACCCCCCTAAGCACCGCAGGGTGTGGTTCACAAGCCCCCCAAAAATTTAGTAATTGTGAAATTATAAAATTAAACATGTTTTCAGACATGCAATGTTTCAACTCAGATCCCATAAGTATTGCCCACTTCCCTCCAGAAACACCTCCCACCAGTCTGCTCTTATGAGAGGTGATTTTCTCCCTCCCTCCCTCCCTCCCTCCCTCCCTCCCTCCCTCCCTCCCTCCCTCCCTCCCTCCCTCCCTCCCTCCCTCCCTCCCTCCCTCCCTCCCTCCCTTCCTTCCTTCCTTCCTTCCTTCCTTCCTTCCTTCCTTCCTTCCTTCCTTCCTTCCTTCCTTCCTTCCTTCCTTCCTTCCTTCCTTCCTTCCTTCCTTCCTTCCTTCCTTCCTTCCACTGTGTTTTACTGTTGCTGTTAGGACTTCACACATAACACTTTACCACCAATCAGTAACACCTCCTCCTCCCAGCTGAACACGTCTTTTTACCATAGTCTTTGGCCCCTCCTATACTATCCCCCAGCCCCAGCAAGTGGCTTGTCTCCTCTTGAATAGCAGCTTTCATCAGATTGTCACCTTTTTTTTTTTTTTTTTTTGGTTTTTTTTTGAGCCACACCCTGTGACGCTCAGGGGTTACTCCTGGCTATGCGCTCAGAAGTTGCTCCTGGCTTCTTGGGGGACCATATGGGACGCCGGGGGATCGAACCGCGGTCCGTCCTAGGCTAGCGCAGGCAAAGCAGGCACCTTACCTCCAGCGCCACCACCCGGCCCCAGATTGTCACCTTTTTGGAACGACAGTTATTGCTTCATAATCAGGAGACTGGAATAATATATTTCAGAGTATTGTTGAGGTTAAAGGACACACAGAGTCTACTTATGACTATTTTTTATAATAAATGGGTCTAGGGTTTTATTTTCTACTTGACAAAAACATGTTACAATGCGAGAATCTGATTTCACTTTACCATTGTGCTGAGATCAGAAATTTGATTATTTATTTTATAATTGGGGGCTAGGATATAATTAAAGTAGTAGAGCACACAGCAGCATATATGTTGCCTTGATTCTGACCTTTGGCAACTCATAGTCACCTGGGTATTACTAGATAATACCATGGTTGCTTCCGAGCACATGAATAAACATTGAACAGCTATGACTCCTATTTTTTATAATTGTGGTTAGGTATTCATATTTGTTGGCAAATTGTTGATTCCTGCTATGACCTAAAAGAGAATTATACAAAGAACATTGAAGCCTAAGGATAGAGACTTAAAATATACAGTGACAGACATGGCAATATTTGCTTATCAGACTAAGTTCCTAGCAAATATTTTGAAGAAAAACATGAGGTATATTCAAGGATAATAACTATAAATAAACATTTCAATCTTGGATTTTAAGTTTTGGAATAAACAGCTAAACACATTAGTAGCATTGGTTCATAATAAGTATATAGCCAATAGGTTGGCCCAGGATTTTACTCTTATTCTCTCTCTCTCTTTATTTCCTTCTAATTTTCCTTTGTCTTTCTCTGATGATACTTTCTTTCCTGAGTCCTTTTAGAAGAACTCTCACAGGATTGCCTCTGTAAAGCCTTATTCCTGTCCCAGGAAAGGTAACCCCAAAGCTTCATGTGCCTGCTGGCTTCTTCCAACTAGAAAATGTCCTTTCCATCCTACTAAGCCATGGCTCTAATACCAGGCTTGTCACTAACTGGTTGTGTGGCTTTTTTTGTCCCCACCTCTGGAGGCCTTTCCCTTCATCTGCAGGCGATGGTTATTAAGACATGGATGATCTTTGAGGTGGATGCTTATTGGCCCTTGGCCCTTTACCCTCCTAACTGAAGAAAATAAGTCATAAGCTCCACAGGGACTTCCCTGAAATATCTTTTCTTCCTCCCTCCCAACAAGCTCTTTCTGTATGTTCATATGTCATAGTAAGCAGTACCTTTTCCTGGAGTGATAAATGCATCATTTGGCTACAGGTTTGATTAAAGAAAAAACAGTTGTATGAGCACTAAGCAGTAAGAAAAATGATCGGACTTAAACACCAAATCCAAAGCCAACGACAAAAGAATCGATACCCAATCTACAACAAGCTAGATACAGAGGGGACCACATATACTAGCAGCCTGGGGGGACAGGAAGGAGGATATGGGATGCAAGCTGGGAACTGGGGTGGAGGGAGGACAACTTTGGTGATGGGAATTCCCCTAATTCAATGTCAATATATACCTAAAATATTACTGTGGAAGATGTAATCCACTTTGGTCAAAATAAAAATAATCATTATAAAAAAATAAATAAAACACTGGTTCATGCAGAGGGAGAGGTGATTACGGGCAGCCTCTAGGAGGGGTCTTGAAGCAGAGGTCTCCCCCACATATTTGGGGGGCAGTTTCTCCTCTAACCTGGGGGCCCATTGTGTGGCACCTTTTGTCTCTGCATGTCCCCTTGCCCATTCTCTGAGCAGCTCTCATTGTGCTCCCAATTCTGTCAGTTCTATGAATCTGTGACTATGGCCAGAATCGATTGATCTTCTTTCTCTCTTTTTTATTTCTTGCCAGGAGAAATCCCTAAGGGCTCTTCCAGGCATTGCAGTCTTGTGACCCTTGCCTTCCAGGAGCCATGCCAGAAGAATAGCCTTCAGATGGGCCCCAAACAACCAGAAGGATGGGTCTGCCCCACTTCTGCACAACTCCTTGTCTGCTGAAGAATGACCTGGGCGCCCTACAGCCAACTCAAGCAGGGTTTAGGAGTCAGAGGTGTGTTGTCGTGGCCTAGGTGGAGGTGACAGAGAACCTTCCTTTCTGCTTTGATTGAATACCGTTAAACCACGTTTTCCTTTGCTCAGTACAAAGAAAAGCAAGTAGATATTTTTAGAGGTCTTTGCGACATGTTTTCCTTGATCCCGGCGGCCTGGCCAACTACCTACAGCTATTGTATTTTCAACACCTGCCTGCAAAGAGTGAACTCGGGAAATCAGAACTTGTTTTCCAGAAATTGGGCACATGTCCCAATCTGTGCTTTCAACATGCAACTCCAAAAAAAGGAGTCTCAGTGCTTCTGAATAAGAAGGCAATATAATAATCCTGTGGGCCAGGAAAACTCATAGATTCACACTCCCTAGTGAAGCTCCACCATTGCTCTTGATTTCTCAGAATCCACACGGAGAAAGTATGCTGTCCTACAGGCATCTCCTCTCAACTCTTATTTCAGTCTTCTATGAAAAGTGGACAGACTTCAATTCTGAACATCCGATTTTGTCATCCTACCTTTCTTCTGTCCAGTTGTGGACTGGTGATCAGAATAGGCCATCAAAAGTCTCGTGTGAAGCCAATCAGTGCTCTTATTTATATGGGATCGGCGAGGCTCTTTGTGCTGGAGCCCAGCCCGTGTCTTCACTGCCCTGCAAAATGTGTGTGTATACATGTATGATTTATATTTATATATAGGACTGTGGTGATATGTGGAAGGCCAGCAGAAGTGGTGGACAGGGTCAAGAACGGGAAATGAAACCACCCCTTTGGTGGCTGTGAAAAGCAATGTGTATAAAGACAAATAAAAAATGTCTTCTATATTGGTCTCAAATTTCTACACCAGTCTCAAGGCTGATGGTAGAAGAATAGACTTCAAAGTCTAAAATTTGCTGTCTACAAGGATAAATTTCTTTTTCTCTTTCTCATTTTATAGATTCCCTGCCTATAAAAATTTAAGGGTGCAATCCTTAAAGTTGGGGTATTTGTGAATCAACTGGGGGTTCAAAGGAACATTCAAAGGAACATTCTAGGGCTGGATCCAAGAAATTGGGTTGGTATAGATTTTAAAATCTGTGTTTTTTCACATAAGCGCCCCAGATAATTTTGAGAAAATTGAGCTATAGACTCTAGTATCAAGACACATGGTTCTATAAGGTTGATATCTTTTGAAAGTAAAGAATACATAAAAACATTCTTTGAAAATAAGTTAGTTATGTCCTTTGCCTTCTAGACCTGAAATAAAACTGTCTTTCTACATTGTTTCCTATTTAAAAAAATAAGGAAACTGGATTATAGAAATAGTATATGAAACAAGACATTTGCATTGCATATGTCCAACATAGATTCAATTTCTCATATTCCATATGGTCCCTGGAATCCTGCCAACAGTGTTTCTGAGTCCAAGGAGAGGAGTAACTCTAACCACCACCATATGTGTGACCAGAAACACATGCAAAAAACATAAAGAAGTTGATAAGCTGAGGCCACATACAGATAGGAATAATATGATATGGGTATGTTGACTTCATCTCTGACTGGGATTTAACTGAAATTGGGTTTTCACTGAATATAGAAAATAGAAAGAAAATCTAGTAATCAAAATAGATGATGATAGAAAGATAAATTCCATACTGAGATAAAATTGTTTTGTGCCAAGTATAAATCTGATGTCAAGTAATGTTAATATTCTACCAAGTGTTTCATGATTCCAGGTGGAAATGAGAAGCTAAATGAATTTAAGTGGTACTCTTAAGAAAATTTATATAATATTTTCCACAGTTTGCAGTGGAATTTTTTTTTTTTTTTGCCTGATTCCATGGTCCTCAGCATTGCTCTAAACATACAGACAAATAGTATCAAAGAAAACTTGGGACAGTGGATAGGCCACTTGCCTTTCACAAAGTTGACATGGGTTCATGGGTTCTATCCCTGGCATCTCATATGGTCCCATATGGTCATTCAAGCTCACCAGAAGTGATCCTTGAATACAGAGATAGTAGAAAGCCTTGAGTTTCACTATTAGTATTAGTAGCCCTGAGTATTAGGTGTGGCCCAAAAACTACAATTAAAAAAGTTAAAGAAGCCTATCCAATTGATATGGCGGCATATATACCTAAAGGTACTTTAGACTGGCTCATAACAGCATATAGACATTGATATATAATTTAATACAGTTCCAGTACAGGTAGACACATAAAAAGTAGATTCAGACATATATCTTAAGTGACTGACTCACTGGAGAAAGATCATAAGGGAACAAAAAAAGAATAGAAAAGTGGTGGGAAATTCACAAAAGCTGCTGATAAATCCAGAGAGAAGAGAATTGTGGCCCTTCTCTTTCTAATGTCATCTTTATCTACATATCTGCAATTTGACACTGACTAGTGAGAAATTCTGGGAAACATTATTGGACTTTATATTAGAAAAAAATGGAATTTCTGTGATTTTAACTTACAAGTTATGTCAAGAAGCTTCTTCTGCCTAAGAAGGGAGGAAAGAAGAGATCCAATGTCCCCCCCAGCGCTATTATTTTTTCTCATTGTGGGAACTTAATATCTGACCGTATTCAATATTCCTTGTGAATATTTAGCCAAACAACCTCTGGTTGGGCACAGTTTTGTTAGGTTTCTTGAGTATTCTTACTTGTGATTGGTCTATTTAGCAACTTGTGGCAGGTTAAATAGATTGATTATGGTAGTCAAATTTAGAGTTTCTGTGCTTATGCTGCCTAGTTTTCTGGAAATTAATCAGGTCTAAAAGATTGTCATGTAAGTCATTCCAGATATATGGGATTATTTTCAATGGGGGAAACCCGCCATAGCTCATGGGTCACTGTTTATGGTGATTTGGAAATCATGCAATGCTAGGGATTAAAACAAGACCTTTGCCATGCAATAGTATTGCCCCCAGACTGGAAACTTGCCTCCTTTTAATTAATTATTTTTTATTTTATTAATATTAATATTTTATTATTATTTTTATTACTCATTTTTTATTATCTCTCAATCAGGAGCAGTCTTGCACAAATACCTAAAACCAACTAGTAGGAAATTATTTGGGGTAGATGCAAGATCACCATCTTTTTTTAGTTGCTACCTCCTATTTGTTTTTTGGTTTCCCCATTCCTCAAACCCAGATTTAGTCTTGTGTTTGAAATAACTGAGTTTTGAGTGACAAGCAAAATTGGGTTTTAATAGAATAGAGAAATATTGCTTATCAATTTGACAAATTTATTGAGTGCCTCTCCTGTACCCTAACTTGTGGGAGGACAAGGCAGAAAGCCCACCTGCACCCAGTAAAGAGCTTCTAGCAGTGGAAATAAATCTTTTAGAAATCATTATGAAAATGCACTTTTAATATGGTTGTGGTGTATAAATTTTAGTATCGATGTATTCTCTGACCCTATTGAGGGTGCCTGGATTAAAAACTGACATTTAAAGTGCTCTAAAGTTACAAAGGTATAAAATATATCTAAAACACTAAATAGGAGGCCTGAAGTCACAGTAGGTAAGGCACATGTCTTGCTTGTATGTGACTAAGGTTCAATCTCTGGTACAACATAAGGTCCTCATGAGCACAGAACCAGAAATAAACCCCAAGCACAGTCAGGTGTAGTCCAGCCCCAAATACCCCCTGAAACACCCCTCAAGCAGTAAATAGTAATGAAATAGGACATTTAAACAAAGTACACAGAACTTTAACATAAGATTTTTAGTAGGCACTTCTAGAGGAATTTTACCTCCAAATATCTAGAGAGACTAACTTTAACCCATTCCAAAACCTCACCTATATTCAGAATTTTTCTTTGCCTCATGCAACAATGTGGTCCCCATTTTTCTTTTTCTTCTATATATAATTCTTTAATGATTTTATGGATTTATTATTTTTTGTGGTAAATGACATGATTCCTTCTTATCTTACAGCCTAGTAGTATTCCATTGTGTCTCTGTACAAGTTTTTTTTTTAACTTAAACACCTTGGTTACAAACATGATTGTGGTTGGGTTTCAGTCATATAAGAGGACACCCCCCATCACCAGTGCAACATTCCTACCACCAATGTCCCAAATATCCCTCCTCCCCACCCGCCCCCACCTGTACGCTAGACAGGCTTTCTATTTCCCTCATACATTCTCATTGTTAGGATAGTTCGCAATGTAGCTATTTCTCTAACTAAACTCATCACTCTTTGTGGTGAGGTTCATGAAGTGGGCTGTAACTTCTAGCCCTCTTCTCTTTTGTGTCTGAAAATTATTATTGCAAGAATGTCTTTCATTTTTCTTGAAACCCATAGATGAGTAAGACCATTCTGTCTCTCTCTCTGTCTCTCTGTCTCTCTCTCTGTCTCTCTCTCTGTCTCTCTCTCTGTCTCTCTCTCTCTCTGACTTATTTCACTCAGCACAGTAGATTCCATGTACATCCATGTATAGAAAAATTTCATGACTTCGTCTCTCCTGATGGCTGCATAATATTCTCCCATTTTTCTTTACTACAATAACAGTTCTAGATCTCTATGCCCAATGGCCAGGGTGTGCCTGTCACCAGTTTCATCATGCCTGTTGCTGGTCCCCTTGCTTCCTGAGTTAACAGGACAGTCCTACAAGACCACATCTCACAAGGTCCTTAGGGGAAATCATAGCCCACTTTAATAAAAATTGGTTCTCTGAGACTGATTGGGCAGTATTTTATTATATATATATTTTTTATATATATATATATTACTGTCAATTTATTTATTTATTTGACCACACTCGGCGATGCTCAGGGTTTACTCTTGGCTCTGCACAGAAATCGCTCCTGGCAGGCTCAAGGGACCATGTGGGACGCCAGGAATCAAACCCGGGTCTGTCCTGTGTGCAAGGCAAACACCCTACCGCTGTGCAATCTCTCTGGCCCTCAATATATTTATTAATATCCACTTATCTACATATGAAAAAAGTTTATTTTTTGGGTGCTTTTTTTGGTGCATGCTCTTTGGTGGTGTTCAGAGAATGGAGGATTATTCTCTACTCTTGGCCAACTAAGGTTGTGGTTCAAAGGAGAGCCAAAGGACACTGTGCTATCAGAATCCTGGGGTGCCAGGGATTACCAGAACACCCAAATGGTGGCTGGGAAGTCATGGGACAGACTATAGGGGGGCTTAGCGAATGCTACTAAAGATACTCAGGTGGCATAAGAGATGGAATCAGCTTCATAAAGGCATGTGTCTCAACTCTTGGACTGTCTCTCTGCCTTGGAGCAACCTTATAAAGCCACAGATCTGTACATGGTTCAATTTATATGAGGATGAGCTGAGATGGTGTGTAATATCTAGAATGTACAGGAACACTATGTAAGGACCAGAATGATCACAGGTGACATTCAAAGTATCTGTGTAGATCGGCTTGAAAGCAGCATGAGACCTGGGTTTTCACCAGTGGCTCTTATGAGACCAAGACCCTCAAAGAAATGCTGAACCCTCAGCTCAGCCTTCTAGACCCCTAGTCTCTGAAAAACACCTTAAAGGAGTCAGGAACCAACTAGTTTATAACTGAGAAGGCACATGTGGTACACCCACGGTGAATATGGTACTTGGGAACATTGCCCCAAGTCATCCCTTCTCCTTCCTTCTATCCCCCAGGCTGCCATCATTGGTGAACCCCTAGATTCACTGGATTTCCCCCGGTATTCTATTTTATTTTTGGTTATTGGGCCCCACATGGTGAAGCTCAGGGGTTACTTCTGGCTGTGTGCTCAGAAATCGCTTCTGGCTTGGGGGACCACATGAGATGCCCGGGGATAGAACAAGGTCCAGCCTAGGTTAGCATGTGTAAGGCAAATGGCCTACCATTTGTGCCAGAAGACTCTGCCTGTTCATAGTCCTGATTTAGACTCGCTCTCATTGTCACTGAGACCATTGCACTGTCCCCCAAGACAAGCAGCAAGTGCAGCAGCATGACAGATACAAGGAAGCAGGCTGAGACAACCTAGTGGCTCAAAGGCATTCAGGGAAGGACCTTGATATCCCCTGCTCCATGAAGGCACTGAAGAGCAAGAGTGGATGGAGCCTTTGCAGAGACACTGGCCACCATCTTGTATTCAAACCTGCCCTGCAGTCACCCTACCCTGTCCCTATTTTCCTTGACTCTGAGGTCTGAAATCAGCAGCTTTTCTCACACTGGGTGAAAAATTCTGAATTAAAGTGTAATCATTGAGGTTGGAAAAATAGGTCAAAGGGTAGGATGTTTCCCTTGTAAGCAGCTGACCTGGGTTTGAGTCCGTGAGTCCCACTCAGGTTTGGTTTCTGAGTGTGGAGCCATGACAACAGCTGTGTATACACACCTCCCCCCCAAAAAAAAACCCAAACCCCAAACAAAAACTTAATCATTGTGTTTAGAACATCCTACTTTACTAATAGTGTCTTCTTACATACTTCTTGACTCATAAATTATAGTTATTATTTTAATTAACTCCATACAATCATTCATTACTATATAAACATATTTAAATATTTTAACATATAAATAGGTAACACATGTACAAAAATTGTAAACTAAAGAAAAATTTATGGATTAAAAATTTAGTCTTTGATTGCCAGGGCACAGGGGGTTGTTGGTGGAAGCAGAGAAAGGTTAAAGTCCAACCTTTCCATTCCCAACAGCCTTCCTCTTTCTGGAATGAGTGAAACTAGAAAGACACCCCCCCCCAACCCCATGGGTTCACAGAGTCAGCAGTGAGGTTTCTGTGAGATAAACTTGTTCTATGCTCTATTTAGAGCTTTTGGAAGGCTAAGTCATGATCAAAATCCTGCCCCAAGCTCAGGTGACATATGGAGGCAATTCTCAAGGCTTCCTTCATTCGTTCCTTACCACCCTCCCTCCTTCCTTCCTTACCCCCTCCTTCCTACCTTCCTTCCTTTCCTCTCTCCATTCCTCCTTCCTTCCCTCCCTCCTTCCCTTTCTCCCACTTCCTTTCTCTTTCCCTCCCCCTTCTCTCCCTCTTTCATTCTTTTCCCCTTTCCTCTCTCCTTTTCTTTTTTCCTTCCTAACTTTCATTCTAATTTATTTCCTAACTTCCATTCTAACTTCCTTCCCTCCCTCCTTCCTTCATTCCCTCCCTCCTTTCTTAATTCCCTCCCTCCCTTTTTCCTTCCTTCCTTCCTTCCTTCCTTCCTTCCTTCCTTCCTTCCTTCCTTCCTTCCTTCCTTCCCACTCTCCCTACTACCTTACTTTCTTTCCTCCCTCCCTTCTTCCTTCCTTCACTTCCTCCTCCCTTCCTTTCTCCCTCCCTCCCTTCCTCTTTCATTCTTTCCCCCTTTCCTCCCTCCTTTTCTTTATAACTTCCATTCTAACTTCTTTCCTAACTTCCATTCTAATATTATTCCTTCATTTTCCCTTCCTTCCTCCCTCCTTCCCTCCCTCTGCCTCCTTCCCTCCCTCCCTCTCCCTCCCTCCCTCCCTTCCTTCCTCTCCCTCTCTTCCTTCCTCTCCCTTCCTTCCTCCCTTCCTTCCTCCCTCCCTTCCTTCCTTCCTTCCTTCCTTCCTTCCTTCCTTCCTTCCTTCTTTCTTTCCTTCCTTCCTTCCTTCCTTCCTTCCTTCCTTCCTTCCTTCCTTCCTTCCTTCCTTCCTTCCTTCCTTCCTTCCTTCCTTCCTTCCTTCCTTCCTTCCTTCCTTCCTTCCTTCCTTCCTTCCTTCCTTCCTTCCTTCCTTCCTTCCTTCCTTCCTTCCTTCCTTCCTTCCTTCCCACATTGACATTCATTTTCACTTAATCATGGACGATATTTTCCCAACCAAGAGCTGAGAGAATTCCGACCCCATGACCACACATCTTAGAGCCTTAGGTGTGGTGGCAATTAAATAGAGTCACTATGAGGAGAAGCTGCATTTGCTTGGGAAGCCTTGTTGGACTTAATGGGCTTGGAACAAAATCCACCCGTGACCAAATTTTCAACCAGTTCTCCAGAGAACCATGCCATACAAAGACACCGTGTGTTCATAGAAAGTGGGAGAAAAGTTCTTTCTTGTGAAAATGTGAGAGATGGTTGTGGAAACTACAGTCCTGAAAGGTTGCACCAAACTTCCTCAGACCTGCAGATTTGGTGTTGTCCATTGCCCAGGGAAAAGAAATAGGTGACAGGAAAGAGAAGTCGCCACTGGGACCCTGTGCACACTTGGCACTTGAGATTCAGGGTAAGTTACTGCCCACCGCTTGACCTCCCTCTGCCCCTGCTCAGGAACAACCAGTAGAACTTGCAGCTAGCCTCTTCTCCAGAACATTCCAAAATCTTGCAATCCTTAACATGCCTGAATCTTGCCATCCTTATATGATATTCAGAAGCAGAGGCAGGCAAAATCATGCACACATTATCCTAACGTGCTTCATTTAAATCTTGTAATCCTTAATATGCCTGAATCTTGCCATCCTTAGATACCATCCAGGGGTCTTCAAACTACGGCCCGCGGGCCACATATTGTATTTATTCCCATTTTGTTTCTTCACTTCTAAATAAGATATATGCAGTGTGCATAGAAATTTGTTCCTAATTTTTGTTTTTACTATAATCTGGCCCTCCAACAGTCTGAAGGACAGTGAACTGGCCCCCTGTTTAAAAAGTTTGAGGACCCCTGTAAGAAGCAGGGGCAGGCAAAGTCATGCACACATGATCCAAACGTGTTTTATTTTAAGTGCCTTGGCCCAGAAAAACATAACTTAGGGCCCTGTCTCAATCACTTGTTTTCTCCTTCCCATCTGCAGGTAACATGCCTATAGGTAACAGTTCTGTCGCATGTACCCATTTCTAGTTTCTACAACTGGACTGCCCAACTGAGCACATCGTACTTGCTTCTCTCCTGAAAAGGAAGAGCATTTCAGCCCAGAACGAAAGGGTGGTGCCCATGTCAGCCTGGGGAAAGAAGCAGTAAGAAGGCCAGGAGGCAGGTTAGGATTCTAGCTTTTTCTTTACCCAGCCCTCAGGGTCACTTTGAGGAGCCAAACTCAAGTCTAGCAGAGCTTCCCTCCCTCCTGGGACTTTAGGAGGATCAGATAGGAAAGCCCAAAGTGTCATGGCTCTGGCCGAGATGATATGGGCCTGGACCCCAACTCTTCCTGGGACAGAGCTTCTCTCTCAAGAACTTCTTCCTGGCCTTGGAAGACATCAGGTGCCAGTAGAGCTAATTATCTCAGCACTTCCAAGCCACAGATCCCCATCTAGAAATTCAAAGACCAGAGCCCTCTTCCCTCTGAGTTATTTTGGGAGACTGGTCTCCCAGAGGACCCCCCAGGTTCTACTGAACTCAGTGGAGGAGCCTGTGACCCCAGGCCCCCAGACCTCTTCCTACCAGCAGTCACCTGACTGGTCAGCTATCCAAAGACCATGACTAAGAAAGCAAAGGTTTTTCAAGGACAGGGGGCAATCCTCTGTAATTGCTCAGGCAATCTTGAGCCTTTGCCGAGCTCATAAGAGGGGCTCTGCTTTCTTGCTTGGAGCCCAGCCTAGCTAAACAGATCAGAATAATATTCAATCCCACCAGAGCCATATTCTAAGTTTGGCTGTACACACGACCAAGATGGAAAGAGGGGTGGGGAGGGCTCCAGAATGGGATTTGCTTTCCAATATCAACTGAATGGAGACCGATTTTCCTGAGTGAAGAACAACTGGCACTGGGCATCTCAGTGGTTGGGTGTTACTCTTGGCGGATGGAAAGCAGGTGAACGTTGGGGTGTAAAACTCATCTATCTCCCTCCAAACCACAACAGAGAGAGAGAGGAAAAAAAAAAAGGAAGGGAGCTGTCTGGTGTCTTGTGTCTGTTGTGGGCAAAAGGACAAAAGAGCCAGGAGTGGCAGAACCAAGAAAGATGAGGTGGAAAATCTTGGCTAGTGCCTGCAGCCAGTGAGGTTGATAGCTGTGTGGGCATCAGACTCTGGGGAATTATGGCCACCAAGAACCTTTCAGAATATCCCAAAGGTGACTTGTACTTTGAGTCTGTGTTCCCCCTTGTTTGTCTCTGTATCTCTTTGCTCGCCTTTTCACATGCTGGAGAAGTTAGTGTTCTCTCCTAAACATACACTTATCCCTCTCTCTTTTCTCACGTACTTGTAAATAAGTTAAAAATAAAACTTACTTTGTTTCATGAAAGAAAAGAAGGAAAGAAAGAAAGAAGGAAAGAGAAAAAGAAAGAAAGGAAGGAAGGAAGGAAGGAAGAAAGAAAGAGAAAGAAAGGCAAAGGAAGGAAGAAAAAAAGAGAAAGAAAAAGAAAGAAAGAAAGAAAGAAGAAAAGAAAGAGAAAGAAAAAGAAAGAGAAGAAAGAAAGAAAGAAAGAAGAAAAAAGAAAGGAAGGAAGAAAGAAAGAGAAAGAGAAAGAAAAAGAAAGAGAAGAAAGAAAGAGAGTGAGAAAGAAAGAAAGAAGAAAAAAGAAAGGAAGGAAGGAAGGAAGAAGAAAGAAGAAAGAAAGAGAGAAAGAAAGAAAGGAAGAAAGGAAGAAAGAAGAAAGAAAAAGAACGAAAGAAAGAAAAGAAGGAAGGAAGGAAAGAGAAAAAGAAAGAAAGAAAGAAAGAAAGAAAGAGAGAGAGAAAGAAAGAAAGAAAAGAAGGAAGGAAAGAGAAAAAGAGAAAGAAAGAAAGAAAGAAAGAAAGAAAGAAAGGAAGGAAGGAAGGAAGAAAGAAAGAAAGGAAGAAAGAAAGTGGAGCACTGGAAAGAGGAAGGCTGTTGGAAAGGACAGGTTGGGCTTTAGCCTTCCTCTGCTTCCAGGAAGGTTAGTCAGAAGATCAAACCTTGTCGGGTGGCAGCAGGCATTGTCTGCTATTGGTGCTCAGTGACAAATCACCTATACGTTCTTCACTTTCTTTTTTTTTTTTTTTTTTTTGGTTTTTGGGCCACACCCGTTTGACGCTCAGGAGTTACTCCTGGCTATGCGCTCAGAAATCACCCCTGGCTTGGGGGGACCATATGGGACGCCGGGGGATCGAACCACGGTCCGTCCTACACTAGCGCTTGCAAGGCAGACACCTTACCTCTAGCGCCACCTTCCCGGCCCCGTTCTTCACTTTCTTTAGTAAACAGAAAGGTAAGGAATTTTCACAAAAATGTGCAAAGCTCTGCTTTTCATAATTTTTTACCGCATAGTAAACAGCAGAAATAACTTGTTTTAATAATAAATAAATAATAAGTGAAGCACTTGTCCAATAGAACACCATCCAAAATTCAAGTTAGGATCTTTGTGCCATGAAGTTAAGTGAAAAGTCAGACTATTGTGCATCCATGGATTTAATTTTTTAAATTAAATTAAATTAAATTAAATTAACATTTAAATTAAGTTCTGAGATATGAAAGCAAAGTGATTATTTATTTTGTGGGAATTATGCAACTAGATGGTTAGGAATTTGTTATCATAGACAAATATACACTTGTTACTGTATTTGTTTTATTGGGGGGCGTAATTGGTGCTGTTGAGGGCTTACTCCTGCCTCTGCACTCAGGAATCACTCCTGGAAGACTCTGAGACCTTGTAAGGTGTTGGGGATTGAACCCTTGTAGGCTATGTGCAAGGAAAATGCCTGCCCCAAGATGTGCTAATGTTCCAGGCACCTAGGCAAGTGTTTTTAAGCCCTGTATTGTGTCTCTGGCCTCTGGAGTATTTCCATATCAGTTGATTATTCAGCTGTTTTTTTCTAAATAATAAAGTGATTGAAATCACCATCATTGGCTTCTCTGAGTTACAGTAGGTTGATCATGTCCTGTGGGGGAAGCCCTTTGACAGGACACCCCTTTATCAGAACTATGGGCTTGACTCCTTCCACAAGAGCTAGAAATTGAGATCTTTGCATTGAAAAGGCCCCGGATGTCAAGAATTGCAAAGCTTTTTAACATGTCAGAAGCCTGAGTTTGTGCATTGAACTCTCATGGGGCTGGTCCAGGAACTTCTGTGTCAGTAGAACAATCTGACCACCAGAGGGGGCCCTGTTGGCCTTGACTTCAGACAAAAGACAAGGAAAAGGGTAATCTTGGTATTGGAGAAAACATTTTCCCCCTCCAGGAGTGATTCCTGAGTGCAGAGGCAGGAGTAAGCCCTCAGCAGCACCGATTATGCCCCCCCCCTCATTTTTCCCATGTCTAAACTTAAAGGCAAAACCACGCAGGTTTCTATTCCTCTACCACTGAGTTAAAAATATACAGTGAAATATATATATTTCTAGGGCAGTTTTATTTCCTTGATGTGATTTGAATGTCTTTTCCAAAAAGACGATGTCAACACACTTGCAGCTTACATTATTTGGTGTCAGTAAATTTCAGACTCTATTTTCTTGGAAAACTCTGGAGGTTTCTTAAGAGTAATGGGGAGGGTGAGTGGAGATGGAACTTCAGCGAGGAGTGTGTTATTTGGGGAGAAGAAAAGAAAAGACACTTCCTCAAAGAAGAAATGCAAATGGCCAAAATGCACATGAAAAAATGCTCCACATCACTAATCATCAGGAAGATGCATATCAAAACAAAAATGAGCTACCATCTCACACCACAGAGACTGGCACACATCACAAAGAACAAGAACAACCATTGCTGGCATGAATGTGGGGAGAAAAGAATTCTCATTCATTGCTGGGGGGAATGCTGTCTAGTCCTTTATGGAAAACAATATGGAGATTCCTCAAAAACCCCTGGAATTTGAGCTCCCATATGATCCAGCTATACCACTTTGAGAAATATACTCTAGCAACACAAAAACACAATACACAAATGCCTTCTGCATGTCTATGTTCATTGTAGTTCTATTTACAATAACCAAATCTGGAAATAACCCAGAAGCCCAACACAGATGAGTGGCTGAAGAAACAGTGTTAACATATATAAAATGGAATACTATGAAGCTGTCAAGAAAAATTAAGTCATGAAATTTTCCTATACGTGGATAGAAATGAAAACTATTATGCTGAGTAAAATGCACCAGAGGGAGAGAGATAGACACAGAATAGTCTCATTCATTTGTGGGATTTAAGAAAAACAAAAGACAATATGGTAATATTAAACAGAGACAATAGAAAAGAGGTTTGAAAGGACCAGCCCATGATATGGTGCTTACCACAAAGAGTGGCTAGTGCAGTTAGAGAAATAAATACATCAAAACTATCATGATAATGATAGTGAGTGAGAAAAATAGAATGCCTGTCTTAGTGACAGGTAGGGGATGGGGAGGAGGGATTTGGAGGCATTGGTAGTGGAAAGTTTGCACTGGTGAAGATAGTGTATACGTTTTTATGACTTAAACCCAACTACAAACATGTTTGTAATCATGGTGCTTAAATAAATATATTAATTAAAATATTTTTAGCTAGCCACTTCACGATACAAATCTATTGCTTCTAGGAGCATTTTGGTAGAGTATTTAAGATTTTCTAAATATAATATCAACTCACTTGCAAACAGTGAAAGCCTTATTTCTTCTTTTTCTATCTGGATGCCCTTGACATCTTTTTATTGCCTGATTGCTATGGTAATTTATGCTACTGAATAGAACTGGGAAGAGGGAGAAAACTTGTTTTGTACCAGATCTTAGAGAAATGGCTTTTAGTCTTTCCTGATTGAATATAAAGTTTTTCAAGGCCTTGTATTAAATGGCCTTAACTATATTAAGAAAAGTTTCTTCATCTCTCATCTTGCTCAATAAAGCAATAGTCATTAAAACAGTACAGTATTAGAATAAAAACAGATCTTCAGATCAATAGAATAGATTTTGAGTACTCTGAGACTGACTCCCAGGTCTATGATCAATTAATCATTGATAAAGGAGCAAGAAATACAAAATGGAGCAAGGGAAGCCTCTTCAACAAGGGGTGCTGGGAATACTGGTCAACTACATGCAAAAAAAGTAAGCTCAAACCTCTCTTTAACACCAGGCACAAAAGTCAAATAAAAATAAAGACCTTGACATCAGATCTGAAAACCATAAATTAAATAGAGGAAACTGTATGCAGAATACTCCAAGACATTGAAACTTGTAGAAGATACTAGAAAGATTGAGTCCTGGGAAAGTTCATGACCAAGCCCAGAAAGTACGGCTTAGCATGGAACTTGACAGCAGAGGACTAGCATGCATAGATTCAAATGATCTGGGAGCCATTTTGGTTAGATAACTCCATTTTTAAAGATATCTTTATTTAAATACCTTGTTGAAAATATGATTGTTGTGTTTCAGTCGTGTAAAGAACACCTCCTTTCACCAGTGCAACATTCCCATCACCAATATTCCAAATTTCCCTCCTCCCACCCCCCACACCTGTACTCAACACAGGCTTTCCACTTCTCTCATTCATTCACATTGTTAGGATAGTTCTCAATGTAGTTATTTCTCTAACTGCACTCATCAGTCTTTGTGGTGAGCTTCATGTCATGAACAAGATCTTCCAGCCCTCCTCTCTTTTGTCTCTGGGAATTATTGTAAAAATGTCTTTCATTTTTCTTAAAACCCATAGATGAGTAAGACCATTCTGCGTCTTTCTCCCTCTCTCTGACTTATTTCACTTAGCATAATAGATTCCATGTACATCATGTATAGGAAAATTTCATGACTTCATCTCTCCTGACGGCTGCATAATATTCCATTGTGTATATGTACCACAGTTTCTTAAGCCATTCATCTGTTGAAGGGCATCTTGGTTGTTTCCAGAGTCTGGCTATTGTAAATAGTGCTACAATGAATATAGGTGTGAGGAAGGGATTTTTGTATTGTATTTTTGTGTTCGTAGGGTATATCCCTAGGAGTGGTATAGCTGGATTATATGGGAGCTCAATTTCCAGTTTTTGGAGGAATCTCCATATAGCTTTCTATAGAGGTTGGACTAGATGGCATTCACACCAGCAGTAGATAAGAGTTCCTTTCTCTCCACTTATTTTAGGTAAGAGTGAGATTCTTAAAATGTGCTTTAGCCAGTCAGGTTAGAGGAAAGTAGGGTGTAAATTCTGCCTGCTTAGGGGAAAATAGGGTGTATACTTTGTCTGTTTTGGGTAAAAGAAAGGTGTGAGCTCTCTGTGTTTAGCTACGTCTCCCCCTTTTTACTTGTAAAGGCAGCTTTACTGCCAAGGCCATTTGTAGGCTTTGTTATCTTCCCAACAGGCCCCAAAAATGGATTTCGCACCAAAACTACTATCCTTGAAATAAAATATGTTTTTTTCTCTCCGTTTTTGTCTTTAGTAATTGTTTCTTTTCAGTCAATAAGATTAAGAGTGGTACCTGGGAATGGACCACTGGGGATACTAATCAGCAGAGACATACCCATGATCTCTTGAAGATTCTGCCCCAGTAGATTTATGGAGAGATTGATCGCTGGTGAGTAGGCAGATAATTAGGCCAGAGGTGTTGTCTGGGTCAAACCATGCTAATGGGGGGGTGGTGTAAGAGAAAGTAGAACCTCCTACTCCCACTGATTTTGGGCCCAGTATCAGCCTCCAGGAATCAGGCACTCCCTCTTTATGGAGGAGGGTGAAGTTGGTCCCGGTATCAAGCAAATATGTCTAGGGCCTTGATCATAATAGAATGATGCAATGAATGTTTTTCATGATGGAGTTAAGGTTGTTGGGGCCTTCTCCTTTCCCTGATATGGGCATGCCCTTTTACAGTGATTTTTACTCCTACTGGCAAAACAAGGCCTACAGGAATCTTTATAGGGATCATTCTTTTGTCCCTGAAGGGTGACAGCCTTGTCCTCTACCCAGTAGAAAAAAGATCCAACATTCTGTGTTCTAACAATCTAGCATTGACAAGAATCAAGCTTCATGCCATCATGAGCTCTTTTACACTCAGGTTGACGCATTTCCAGACAAATTGATGCAGCATTTCCTCCTGTAGAAAGGAATTGGGCATCTTATATTAAATGTTTTTTTTTTTTATAGGAAGGGGGATTATAAGAAACTGAAGGGGAGGGGACTAAATTCGCAAGACTATGTTGGAACACGGAACTGGCCCCCTGTTTAAAAAGTTTGAGGACCCCTGTGGCCTAGGGGATGTTATAGGGGTGAGTTATAGGGGCCCTTTAAACATTGGTGGAAAGTTGTGGAGACTGTGAAGTTAGGTGTGGTGTGATACATTGTCTTTCTGAAAATTACTAACAGTATTGTAAATCATATGCCTAAACAAATTTGAAGAATAAAAGGAAAAGAACAAGGGAAGTACATAATACTGTACTGCATTATTGTTACCATAATTTGACCTTGTGTCTTAGCAAGAAAAAAAAATATATATATATATCTGTACTGCACAGTTTAAACCAATCTTGTTCCAGAATTTCAGAAAGAAATAAAAAAATCTTGCACCTAGGTACATGATAAATATCTGTAAACAGAACTCTTGCTCAGAAGAAATGTGTTAGTGACCATCAGTGATCCTCTGTCCAGAGTCAGCTGTGATCCCAGGGGCCAGCAGAAACTTTGAGTACCTCTCCATGAGTGCTCTCTGCAGGCCCAGTCCTATTGCTTTACCTATTTTCTTTATCTGTCTTGTATTCTTGCCATAAAAGGGATAATGGCAAGGGGCTAGGAATAATTCCAAAAGAACGCAACAGAAACTGATGCTCTGAGAGGAATCTAGCACCCACAGATAGGTGTAAAGAGACATTCCTTGGGAGTTGGGTTGAGCTTTGGTTAACCCAAAGTTCACAAAAGAGAAAGGGATATCCTGTACCTCCCCATACAGGGAGTACAGGAGAAGATGGGTCACGAACTATTCTCTGCAATAAGTAATCCACACAGATTACTGAGGAATTAGCGGCAAGAAAATTTAACTGCAAACTGTTCACCCACAAGCTAGTTGCTCCAACAAATGGAACCCAAGCCTAGACGACAGCCCCAGACTAGCTCTCAATTTATTGAAATTCAAATTCAAGCTCCTCCCCAAGGAAAGGGGAAAATACCAACAGAGACTGATTGAGATACAAATGAGAAATAAATGGGGATTATTTCAAAAGGCCTCAATGTACTTCCTATTTACCCCTTTTTTAATTCTAAAAAAAATAATTGAAAGTAAGCAATAGGCCCCCAAAACAAGGGGGGGATAATGCCAAGTGAATAGCAATAATTTTTATAGGTGCATCAAAAAATAAAAATGTAAAGACAAAACTTTAGGCATAATAACAGGGTACTGCTACCCTAAAACATGAGTCAAGGAACTAACTACAAGCTCCAGAATAATTCACAATTCCCACTGTACATTATGTAAAGTTCTCATAAGGTCTTCTTTTGTAGACCAGATAAAGTCAGAGTTTATGGGTCTGGAAGAATTTGAAAATCCATGAAGCAATTGGAGAATTGCACATTCTTATACATGCATGTAGAAATTCACATACATACATACATGAGGAAATCCACATCCATACATGCACCTTTCTCTACTTTCTGGTAGTTATCTCCTTCTCTTGCATCCAACAGTTGAGGTCTACTTGGGATTTCTCAAGAAAATATGCCTCCATTAGAAAGATCAGAGAGTAAGATTTAAAGTCTTGGCACCAGTAGTAGGGATCATTTGATTCCAGATTGATTCATGGCAGTACGCGAAATTTCAGCAACAGAGCAGGCATGTAGTATGATCACAAATGCCAATGTATTTTACGTTCTCCAGTCTCAATATGGAAGAATAGAAGGATTAACAGCATCAACATGGAAGTGTGTGTGTGAATGAGTGCTAAAGATACTTCCAATCTTGAAATATTGGATGTCTATAAGCAATCTCTCCAGAAGTTGCTATGTCTGTTATTTACTCCTTTTTGGAATTTATTGTTTATGTGTGGCAACATATACTTGTATTTCAGGTAGTCCTGGAAGTGCTGGGTAAAGGGTGGGGGAAGTTGTTTGCTGGCTAGATTCTGGGAAACTAATTGCCTAGGGGAAATACATGTGAAAATTTAGATAGGAAAATTTCAACACCCCAATTAATCTGTCATCTAAGAACCATGGGATGCCAGTAATCAAACCCAGGTTGGCTGTATGCAAAGCAAGCAAGCAAGCAACTTTTTGCTGTACTATCTCTCTTAGCCTGAAAAAACATTTTTTTTGGACTTTAGGCTACCTGTGGCTTACTTCTGGCTCTTTACTCAGAGATCACTTCTGGCAGGAATCAGGGGCCTTTGTAAGATAATGGCAATCAAACATGGATTGGGTGTGTGTAAGGCAAGAACCTTCTATACCATATCTCTGGCCCTTGCTGAGTGTTTATGAGCCAAGTAGCTAACTACCACACTAAGCATTTTATAGCCAATGACTTATTTTTCTCATAATATCACACGATATATAGATTTATACCCACACATTACAAATCAAATAATTGGCACTCATAGATAATTTCTTTCAAGAATCCACAGTATTAAGAGATCTGGAGTTTATATCTTGCTACAAAAACAGAAGTTCTATGGCGTAGTTAGTACAAGTATTTTTATATGATATGAAACAAAGGGACAACTCTGTGAAGATACAACTGGGGTGGTGTCCTGAGAGAATACGGGTAAGATTGCCTTTTGTATTAAGTAGGTCATTCTTTTCTCAGCAACTGCTGAATTCTTTGGCCTAAGAATTCCTTATACTGAATCAAACGGTTACTTATACTGAATCAAACCACTCAGGAGGTTAGGACTCTTCTATCTAAATTTGTGGATGCAAAACATTCAGGTAGATGTTAATTGCTATGTAAAAGAAAGACTCTTATTCTCCAAATAGTATCTGTTAAAATACTAAAATAAAATATACCTATTTTGTTGGAGTACTACTGCAACCTCCAAGATGGTGGGTTTGAATGTAGCATTCATTATTCTGTTAGGATATAGACTATTTTGTACTTAGTTTTTGTTTTGTTTTGTTTTGTTTCATTTTATTGGGTCACATCCAGTGGCGCTGTGCGTTTACTCCTGGCTCGGAGTTCAGAAGTTGCTCCAGAGCTGGAGAGATAATATGGAGGTAATGCTTTTGCCTTGCAAGCAGAAGGTTGGTGGTTTGAGTCCTGGCATGTCCCCCGAGCATGCCAGGGGCTATTTCTGAGCATAAAGCCAGGAGTAACCCCTGAGCGCTTCCGGGAGTGACCCAAAAACCAAACAACCAACCAACCAAACAAACAAAAACCCCCTAAAAACTCAGAACTTCCTTCATTCTCTGAGATGAAAAACTTCCTTTTTTTTAGCATTACTGAAAATGGCATAATCTTTATTGTAGTATGTTACTTTCCTATAGGTCAGGCTATTATGATCTGTACCCCTCAAAAACTATAATATAATATTTTAAAGCGAATTCATCATTTAGTCTAAACAGTAAGCCACAAAACCAAGGATCCACATTCCAAATTCAAAAATGCTTTCAGAAATTAAATATACGTAGATTATAAACTCACTTGAAATACCTAACACTTTTATTCAATTTAAATTATTGTAATTTTTAAAAAGTTATTCGCTATTATTCATAGTTGGGTTTTAGACATATAATGTTTCAGGATCAAGCCCATCACAAGTGTCAATCTTCCTCCACTCCTTTAACCAATGTTCCCAGAGGCTATCCCATACCACCATCACCGCCCAAGCCTGCCAGCATAACAGGCCCATTTTTAATTTTCATTGTTTAACTTTGGGTTTCGTGATTTTGTCACTTGGATATTTAATTCAGTTCTTTTTTTATTTAAAAAAATTAAAGTATCTTATTTAGGCATCATGATTACAAACATGTTTGCATTTGGTTTTTAGTTATAAGCCAATCACCCTCTTCACCAGTGCAACATTCCCACCGCCAATGCCTCCCAATTATATTTATTTTTAGCCTTTCTCTTTAAAAATGATCCATTTCAATATTACAAAAGAATATACTTAGTACTTACTATGAGAATGAGAGAGCATAGAGAAGTCTTCTTTTCGAGACAATTGTTTGGGGCACACCAAGTAGTGCTCGGGGCTACTCCTGACTCTGCTTGAGAATTACTATGGCCCTGTTTGGGGTACTAGATGGGGTGTTGGGAATAAAACAGGAGTTGGTCACGTATAAAGCAAACACACTCTCTCCTATCTCGATGGCCTCAATTTTTTTCTTTTCATCAATAAAATATATGTTTTTCTTCCTCTCAAGTTCACAAGACTGTTGTGAAGCTCATGGAAACAACTATGTTTAGAAAACCAAAGTAATTTAGTAATTCAATAAAATTTTATTTATTTATTTATTTTGCTTTTGGGGTCACACCCTGTGACAGTCATGGGTTACTCCTGGCTATGCACTCAGAAATCACTCCTGGCTTGGGGGACCGTATGGGATACCAGGGATCGAACCAAGGTCCTTCCTGGATTGGCTGTGTGTAAAGCAAACACTCTACCTCCGTGCTATTGTTCCAGCTCTCAACAAAATTTAATCAGTACTTAATATATTAGAAGTCTTTGCTTTGTGTTCCAGATATAAAATGGTGAAGATCCAGTCCCACTATTCAAAGACTTGAGGGAGAGGCAGATTGGTAAAAGTTCCACAGAATGCACATAGACAAGTAGATAAGCAAAACTCAGTCTCTGATTGGGGAATTTATCTTAGTAGAATGAAATTAGACTTTATTTTACTAAAGTGATTGCCTTTTTGAGTGCTATGTAGATTAGCCAGATGAAAATAGTAAGGACTGGAGAGCTAGAACTGGAATTTATACATCTGCCAACCCCAATTTCCATAGCACATCCACTTGGGTAGCTCAAACCCACCCAAAAGAAATTAATAAATAAAAATGCCCAGGGGACAAAACATAATAATAAGAAGTTTGGTACTGCAACAACATGTAGTTTTAAAAGTCATCAGGAACTAGGCTAGACAGGAGAAGGAGTAACTATTATATGTTGTCTTACCCTTATAAATTGAATATTTTTATTTCTTAAGTGACCTAATTAGAACTGGATTCCAGTAGAAGATGACTTTATTTTTTATTTTTAATATAAATCTTTATTTAAGCACCATGATTACAAGCATGTTTGTAGTTGGGGTTCAGTTATAAACAGAACACATCACATCACCAGTGAAATATTCCCACCACCAATGACACCCTCCCTCTCCACCCACCCCTGCCTGTATTCACGACAGGCATTCTACTTGTTTCATTCTTTAACATTGTCATGCTAGTTGTTAGTGTAGTGATTTCCCTAATAGAGTTCACCACTCTTTTTTTAAATCAAATCAGACTAGGTCAGAGAAGAAGCATGTCAGGCATGTCTGCTAATAACAGGTGAGAGCTGATATCATGCCCTAAAGCCATGCTAGTTAGCATAAAGAGGAAAAATGAATTCCAGAAATACTTAAACTTTTAAGGTGGCCTGACTGGTTGCTTGATTGGATAAACAATATGTGGTAGAGGGGGAAAAATCAAGATAACTGGAGTTTCTGAGTGATGGGAAATGTACAAGCAATGGAAAGTAATTTCTGTACAAGGGTGGAACTGAGATAGATTGGCAGGATAGACGTCAGAGTAAGGTGTATGAGAAATGTGAAATGGAGGAGGGAGCAAACATAGATAATATGATAAGAAATGTGTGAGAAAGGAAGATACTATAGCTATATGGGATCTTAGGCCTAAGAGATGGTTTTAGAGTAAAAGTCAAAACAGGAGACTGATGAGACAGAAACCAACTGACAGATCAAAACTTTCAAAAGGTGAGGGCCTGGGGATCCGAGGCACAATTGCAAGGGCTTAGTTCTGTGTGAGAATGGTGCAGTGTGCTTGGGTCTTGGTGTTTAAAAAATGCACATGGTGAGGTCAGAGAGATAGCACAGTAGTAGGTCATTTGCATTGCATGCAGCCAACCCAGGAGGGACCCGGTTCTATTCCTGGCATCCCATATGGTCCCCCAGCCTGCCAGAGGGGTTATTTATGAGTGCAAAGCCAGGAGTAACCCCTGAGCACCATTGGTCGTGGCCCAAAAATCAACCAACTAATCAATAAATAAAGTTTAGAAAATTGCACATGGTTAAAAAGGAACCAAACAGTAAGAATAGCTGCAAAGAAAGGTAGCCGTTAAATGCTTTCTCAATCCAATTTCTAGTTTTCAATAGTGATTGAAACAACTTATTCTTTGTATTTATTTTTTATTAAATTTATATAGGTCTATTTCCTCATTACTATGAAAATGAAACACTTAGTCAATTTCTAGTTTTCAATAGAAATTGAAACAACTTATTCTTTGTATTTATTTTTTATTAAATTTATATAGGTCTATTTCCTCATCACTATGAAAATGAAACACTTAATCAGACTTTTGCTTTCCACCACTTTTCAGCTCTAGTTTTAGTTTTTGTATATATTTTTAATAGATGTAAATAGTGTTGTATATTGTTTGATTGGCAAGCACATAATTTCCTTGACTAAATGCTGTGAGAATATTAGTGTTTTTGCTTTTTCTCCCCACTTCCTCCAACAGTGGCAACACCATTTATATTCTAACATTGTAAAACTTAATGACGTTTAATGACATTCTGCACCTTAGCCCATAAACCAACTGATGCTGATGGGCTGGGGTCCCAGAAAGTGAAGTGGGGAGGAAAGAGGTGTCAGCTTTGACAAGGGATTCTACCATCTGAGAGGGTAGATGGGTAAATCTACTACTGATAAAGTCTGTGATAAAGTCAGAGCCTGTCTGAAATATGAATTTTATATCAAACCAGTTTCACAAAGCAGAATCAAGCCACATCTGATATCTTTTTGTTCGGTGTTTAAGGAAAGTTAAGATCTGATTTCTCACTCAGGTTAAAATGACTGTTTCCATGGTACATATACACAATGGAATATTATGCAGCCATAAGGAGAGATGAAGTCATTAAATTTTCCTATACATGGATGGACATGAAATTTATTATGCTGAGTGAAATAAGTCAGAGAGAGAGACACACACACACAGAATAGTCTCGCGCATCTATGTTTTTTGTTAAAGTAAATATATTAAAAGAAAATGCTTCATAGTTGACATAACTGATCACAATACATTCGTTTCAGGATGACAGGAAGAAAAGTTATCAAAAATATAAAGAAAATAGGAGATCTAAAATAAAAATAAAAAATTTGAAAAAAGAAAAGGAAGGTTCATTAGCAGACATATTTGTGACAATTATTGTATCATCAATAAAGTTAGTACAATTTAGTGTGCTCTTGTTTTTGTTTTTTCTCAGGTAGTAGATGGACTAGAAGAAAAGAAAGATGTGTGTGTATGTGTGTGTGTGTGTGTGCGTGTGTATGTGTCAGTTGTTGTTTGCACAGGCACAGCAAAATATGGGAGAAATTGGAAGGAGAAACCTTTGGCCTAAAAACAGGAAAACCTCACTCCTGAAGTGTTTTGGCATGAGTCCAACTCCAAGCTCCAGGCCTACTAGGTTGTCTGACCCCTTCGACATTTTCTGTGGTCCCAGTAACAGCTCTTCACCATCACAGTTGTTGCTGTCAGATTCTGTAGTTATAGATCCTGGTTTCTGTACAGGTCCTATGTTGAAGGCTGCGTAGTGTATGACGTCTTCTGGTTTCGTCTTACCATTAGCTAGTATTGCAAAGAATCCTGCCCTAAAAGCAGGCTGTGACTGTTGGGACACTGATATGTGATTTCTGGGAACCATCTTTCCCAGACTCCAAAAACCAACTCACAGATTGAAGCTGGGTTCCGGATCTTAACCCTTCTCCGCCTATTTCAAAAGACTTAAAATGGACATACAAATCTCCTTTGAATACCTCTTTAATTACATTCCTCCAATAAGCATTATCTGTGACCGAATATCTTCTCATGTAGCAACAATTTTCCCCATCCTTGGAATCTGTTTAGTACAGAATTCTAGTAGACAATTCCTTGTCTAGAGGCCATGTAAGAAAGTTTATGGGGGTTGTTGGTCTTGACACCTCAACTCCCATATACACCAAAATACCTTTTGTCGTTCTTCCTCTTTGCATAGGCATATTAAAATGGGAAAAGATTACACATATAAACAAATTCTTATCTAATAGAGATGGGAGCATATTTTAAATTGCAGTGGGACCTTACACCCTGACTCCTGGCATAGTGACTTGGCTTAGACTTCAGCTGATCGGACATTGACCATTCACCCCTGAACTGTGCGTACCATCTGCGAAAACAGTCATGGTTTCCTACACCATCACCAGGAATAAGAACTCTTAACAAGGAAGGTGCCACCACTAACATGGCATTGATGTACTCCAAAGATGGTACTTATGACACCATGACAATCTAAGAACAGCAACAGTCTGCTTTTAGGGCAGGATTCATTCATCGATGGTTTTAAGAAAAATACGACATTGAAGTAATTCCCAGAGATGAGGGCTGGAAGGATCAGCTCAAGATATGAATGAAGTTCACCACAAAGTGTGGTGAGGGCAGTTAGAGAAATAACTACACTGATAACTATCATGACAATGTTAATAAGTGAGAGAAGTAGAATGCCTGTCTCAAATACAGGTAGGGGGGTGGAGGAAGGAGGAAATGAGGGCGTTGGTGATGGAAAAGTTGCACTGGTAAAAGGGGGTGTTCTTTCTATGATTGAAACCCAACTACAATCATGTTTGTAATCAAGGTGTTTAAATAAAGATATTAGTTAAATAAAAAGAGATCCAAACTACAACAAGCTATACACTAAAGGGACTTATTACACTAGTAGTCCAGGTGGGGGGAGGCTAAGGGTGGACTCAGGATAAGCATCCTGGGAACAGGGGCAAAGGGAGGTCATCACTGGTGGTAGAAATTGCCCTAATTCACTGTCACTATGTACCTTAAATATAACTCTGAAAGACTTGTAATTCACATTGCTCTCAATAAAAATTATTAAAAAATAGAATGGAAAAGAGTAACATGCTCAAAGTAGAACATGAGCTTCTATTGAGGTATAATTTGGGTACATACCCAATGTAAAAATAGGAAAGTATGATCTAAAGAGAGAGGTATGGGCTATTTGTGCATGTTGGTAGTGTGTGAATGGGCCCAAGGAACATGTGTTCACAGCTCCTTTCTTCCAAGTTGTTTTATATAAGATATTTTCCAACTTGCCTCTGTTGGGGCTGTCCACCTAGGTAAGATGGTAAGATGAGTCCATTGCTAGGGTGGTTGTCAGGGGGAATGATTGGGAATAGTTGATAATATTCTTTGATATTGCTTTTTATGTCTTTTGTTCCTGCAGGAGGTTCTCTCAGTGGTGGGTCCAATCTTCTCTGGGCCTACAGTGGTGCCAAATAACGATCTTCTCTTAAAAGGAGATACACTATGTACCTAAAATACTACTGTGAAAGATTTTAATCCACTGTGGTAAAAATAAAAATAAAAATTCCTCAAAAAAAAAAAAAAGAAATTACTTCTTCAAACCCTATTTCTTGATTTTATTACATCTCAAGAATTCACTGCTTGACTAAAAATTATTATAACATTACTAATGAGAGCAGTACAATGAGTGTAGTACACTTGGTAAAGAGAGAAGTACAATACCTATCTCAAATAAATGCAGGGCTTAGGGGAGGAGGAAGATGGGGGCATTGGTGGTGGGATACTGCACAGGTGAAGGGGGCTGTTCATTTTATAACTGACATATAAAGTTAAAAAATTGGTAAGAGCCTAAATAAAAAACCCTTTTTTATATATATACGGTGGGAGGCCACACCCAGTGATGCTCTGAGGTTACTCCTGGTTATGAGCTCAGAAATCACTCCTGGCTTGGGGGACCATATGGGACTCTGGGGGATCAAACCACAGTCCTTCCTAGGCTAGCGTGAGCCAGGCAAATGCCCTGCCACTTGCACCTCCACTTCGGCCCCTAAAAACTTCCAAAAAAAAAAATTCATTGCTTGCGTAATGGGTGTGTGTGTCTTCCTTACTTGCCTACCTGTATCACCAACATTATATCATTTTATACAGTGATTCAAAAATTTGGACATCAGTGAAGTACAATTTCACCTACTGAGGCCTACTGAGGCCTGCAACAGTTTGAGATCCTGCTTGGTGTCAACTTTCTGAGTTCATGCTACTGCTTATCTCTATGACTTTGGGTAATTTCTTCTTCTTTTGGGGGGAGCACAACTGGCAGTGCTCAGGGCTTACTCCTGTTCAGAACTCAAGATTTATTCTTGGTGGGCTTGGAGGACCATATAAGATGGGAGATCAAATCCAGGTCAGCTGTGTGCAAAGCAAGCATCCTACCTCACTGCAGTATATCTCTGGTCTTCTTCAGGTAATTTTTGTATCTCAGTTTCCTCATTAAAATAGAATTAATAGGGTTTACCTAATAGTCATCTTGAAAATGATAAAGCAGGGGTTGGAGTAGGTGGTAGGGTATTTGCCTTGCAATGCTGCCTATCCAGGATGGACCTGGGTTCAATTCCCAGCATCTCATAAGGTTCCCCAAGCCTGCCAGGAGCAATTTCTGAACAGGAGTAACCTCTGAGTGCAGCCTGGTGTGGACCAAAAACCCCGAAAATAAAATAAAATAAAATAAAATAAAAAATTTTAAAGCATCTAGAACTAGGTTTAATTCACAAAAAATACAAAATAAGATTATTATTGTGGATACAGTAACACTGCTACTATATAACCAAGCTGCTTGTTATTATTTCCTTTTAAAACTTTGACTTTAATATTATGAAACGTAGTATTTCTGTGCCTTAAAAAAAAAATTGTGGGCAACACTTGGCCGTATGCATGTGAAGGATATCTGGGAATGTGAGAAAAACTGAATAAGATTTACAGGCATAAAAGAGAGTGAAGAAAGTTTATGTTGAATTTAGTCATATGAGGGCCTGAAACATCAGAGCATAGAAACTAAAGCAAAAACAGTTTAGTGCAAAATCCTTTGTTCTTCAAAGCCACATCAGCCTTAACTGCAATTTTGCTTGTGTAAACCTATATGCTTTCTTGCTTTCATCTGAGTTTGAAGACATAAAAATGGAGTGGAGTGGGCACTTTGTTTGGGGCCAAGATTTGTCAGGGCTCCCTGAATTTTTCATTCACTCTTTTTCCTTCCACCTACATTGGGTTGCAATCTCGATTCCTTGAACTTTTCCTATCATGATCAGGATTAATGGCTCTTTATTCAGGGATTACATTTGGAAAGACTCTGGGGACCATGTAGAGTTCTGGTGATATAGCCCAGGTCATGTAGTCCAAGTACCTTGCTGTACTAGATCTCTGACCCGAGGGAGAAAAATTAATGTTAAGTTTGAAAGACTCTCACAAGTGCTTCATATTTAATTTCTTATACTTCATTTTATTATCTTTATTTATTAATTTATCTTATTTCCCCCCTTTTTTGATTTTGAGCCACACTTGGAAGACTCAGCTCTGCCCATCACTCCTGGTGGGTTCAGGGGTGTTGGAGATCTAACAAGGATGGACATGTACAAGGCATGAACACCTGCTCTACCTGCTGTTCTATCATTCAGGCCCTGGTGTTTTATAGTATTTTAAGTTGACTTCTTTTGTTTTGTTTTATTTTTGAGCGGGTCACACCTGGCAGCACTCAGGGGTTACTCTTGGCTCTATGATCAGAAATCGCCCCGAGCAGACACAGGGGACCATATGGGATGCCGGGATTCGAACCACCACCGTCCTACTGCATGAAAGGCAAATGCCTTACCTCCATGCTATCTCTCCGGCCCCAAGTTGACTTCTTTTATTCTCTTCTTCCTCCTCTTTTTGTTTGTCTCTTGAAAAATTAAAGCAGTGCCTCAAATGATATAGTCTTCACTGAAAATGCACCAAATCAAGACTCAATCTATGGTTTATTTTATTATCTGGGACTGCAAGTGGTGGAAATATTTTGAAGATTAAGTTTAAATGTGTGCAGTATTTGAGGTGGTTATATATATTGTGAATAATAATAATCTCTCCATGTGCATAATAGAACTTGTTATGTACCACCATCACATCTAGACAAGGCATAGGAACAACTGAATAGAAAATAATGCTTTATTGGCAATGAATAACTTAAATTGCGAAGGCTGGAAATTAGCTTCAAAGAGAGGGAGTAAAGGCTCTGTTTTTATATCCAGCAAAGATAGCACATAACAGCTTCTATATATTCCAGTAGTTTCTTTCAGGAAATGCACACACATTCTTGAGAAGGAACAGCAATCATGTTTGAGGAAAAATATAACAAACATATATTTCAGGTACAAAATGTCACAGGTGTATTTTAATAAAGCCCAATGTAAGAATTGGTTCTACTATGCAGTCGTGCAGGCTGGGAGGTATTGTTTGGCTAGGAACCTCGTGTACTTATCTTCTCAAAAGATAACAAAAAGTTATGTTTCCATTTGGGCCTAATCAGAGCTCTCATCTTAAAATGGGAGCCAGTAGATTGCAATGAAGCTGTTTCTCTCAGTAAAGTTAGCACACCCTACAAACCTCCAAACTACAAGCTTCAGATCAGTGTGTTTTAGTTTTTTCTAATGACAGAGAATCCTAAATTTTTAGTGGGAGTTGAGAAGAAGAAAAAGGGAGAAATTCACACACAAAAAAAAAAACTTTTAGTTTTGTATGGGGGAGTGGTGAGACAACAAGCAGCACTAAGGGTTTACCCTGATTCTGGTCTCATAGATCACCTCAGGTGAGACTCAGAGAGGAACTCTATGGATTGCTGGTAAATTGAGCCCCAGCAAAGTAAGGGTTCTACATACTAAACTATTGCTGTTATATTTACAAAAACTTTTTTTTTAAAGTTTAAATAATTTTTATTTTGACCAATGTGAATTACATGTATTTCACAATTATACTTAAGGTACATAGTGACAGTGAATTAGGGCAATTTCTACCTCCAGTATTGGCCTCTCTCAGTCCCTGTTCCTAGCATGCATCGCATACTTCCCCCTTTTGCTCCCTGAACTGCTAGTGTAACAGATTCCCTTTGTATATAGCTTGTTATCGATTGGGTATCTTGATTCTGTTGTTGACTTTGGGTTGGGCATTTAGGTCTGATCATTTTTTTATTTCCACTCAATGTTCATGAGACTATTTCTCCTGGTATCATCTACTTTTTTTCACCTTCAATTTATGAGGCAGAGCAAAATGATTCAAGTTCTGTGGTTCTGTTGGAAAAAAATAATAAAGCTGGGAGGAACCTGTCTAGAAGCTTTAAATATAAATTTAAAAGAAAAAGAAAAAGAAAGAAACAAACCAAAACAAGCAATGACAAAGAAACACAACAGCAACAACAACAACAACAACAACAACAACAACAACAAGAAAGAAAGAAAAAAACCTTGGTGTGGCAAAGTTTGTTTTTGTTTTGTTTTGTTTTGCATAGGCACAGTAAGTATTGAGGTAATTAGAAAGGGAATTCCCTTGGCCTAGGAGAAACAGGGTTTCTCCACCCTTAAAGCATAATGTCATGGAAACAACTATAGGCTCCAGACATGCTCATTGTTGAACCCCAAGGTCTTTTTATGGTGCCAGAAAAGGTTCTGCTCAGTTGTGGTTGTTAAAATTAGTCCTCTGTCCTTAGAGGTCTCTATACTAGACTTTGCCCTATAATGTATACCACAATTTTTGACATCACTTTCAAATATTCTTCTGACTACATCTCTACTTTTTACATCCTTATTTATTTATTATAATTGATTTCAGCACATTGGTTACAAAATTGTTCATGATTGAGTTTCTGTCATAGGATGTACACCACCCTTCACCAGTGCACTTTTCCTACCACCAATTTCACCAGTTTCCCTCTCATGAAACCCCCCTCCGGTCTGCTTCTGGGGCAGAGATTTTACTTCTCTCTCTCTCTCTCTCTCTCTCTCTCTCTCTCTCTCTCTCTCTCTCTCTCTCTCTCCCTCCCTCCCTCCCCTTTTGACACAGTGGTTTGACTATTGTTAATTAAGGGACACCTTTCAGCATCCAGATCTTGTCTAGAGTGATCAATTCCAACTATCATTGTCTTTGTGAACTCTTCTTTACCTTAACTGCTTCCTACTATGAACTGGTCCCCCTAACCCTCATCTCTATTGCCTCTGGATATCATTATCATGCTATTTTTTCTTATATCCTACACATAAGTGAGATTATTCTATGACTCTATAGTAAAATAAAAATCTCTATTAAGTATAATTTTGAATATGGTAAATATCACTGCTGAAATTCATCAAACGTGTCTTGGTAGAATCACCCCAAGGCTTTCATTCTCGTAAATATTCTCAATTATGTCTGTAGCACTTGGCATTTCAGATCTTTCTCATGTTGAGGTATTAGTTTTGTAGAAACAAAACCTCAAGAAGCCTTATCAGGAAATATAAACCTGGATTTCTGCATTTATGACTACTTATCATTTATACAATGGTAGGAGGTTCAGTAATCTCATATGGTTTACTATCTATTCTGTTAAATTGGTGTATTTCTGTAGGGATGACAGCATTGAACAAATGAAGTTGTCCAGAGATTCAAAGCGCTATGACTTTCAGCTATTAGACCTCTAGAAAGAAGGAAGTTGGGGTTGCATTTTATCATTGTATAACTTCCCAGTGTTCATTGTTAGAAATCATATTTTATCACAAAAAAATTTATAGCATAAAGCTCTACTTTATTCTTCATCATACATATCTGCCCTCTTAGTGAGTTTATCCAGCTCCATACCCATTCCTTTTGAGAACTACTAATTTGGTTTTATGTTATAAAAGCTAATTTTTATTATAATTTATTTTATTAAGCACTGTGGTTATAGAAATGTTCGTAGTTGGCTTTCAGTCATAGAATGTGCAACTTTCCCACATCCTGCCATCACTGATTGTTCTTGGTGTGTGTGTGTGTGTGTGTCTGTGTGTGTGTGTGTGTGTGTGTGTGTGTGATGTGCTCAAGTCTCTGTGGCATGAGATGGTACCTCATTGTTGTTTTGATTTGCATCTCCCTGATGATTAGTGATGTGGAGCATTTTTTTTACGTGTCTTTTGGCCATTTGTATTTCTTCCTCGAGGAAGTGTCTGTTTCTTCTCCCCATCTTTTGATGAGGTTAGATGATTTTTTTGTTAAGTTCTGTCAGTACCTTGTATATCTAAAGTGTTAAGCCCCTTATTTGATGAGTATTGGGTGAATAGTCTCCCCCATTCTGTGGGTGGCCTTTGCGACCTAGTCACTATTTCCTTTGAAGTGAAAAAGCATCTCAGTTTAATATTGTTCCATCTGTTTATCTCCACTTCCACTTGTTTGGACAGTGCTGTTTCCTCCTCGAAGATGCCGTTAGTTTCAATGTCATGGAGTGTTTTACCTGTTTTTCTATATACCTATGGTTGCAGGTCTGATATCAAGATCTTTAATCCATTTGGATTTGACCTTTGTGCACAGTGTTAGATGGAGGCTCAAGTTTGCTTTTTTTGCATGTGGCTGACCAGTTTATCCAACACCACTTGTTGAAGAGGCTTTCTTTGCTCCATTCTGTGTTTCATGCCCTTTTATCAAGATTAATTGATAGAATGCCTGGGGGAACATTCGCTGAATACTCAAGTCTCTATTCCATTGACCTGAGTATCTGTCTTTATTCCAATAACATTCTGTTTTATTTATTTATTTCTTTCATGTGACTTTCCTTTTTGTTGTTGATGTTAATAAATATTTATTTAAGCACCATGCTTACAAGCATGTTTGTAGTTGGGTTTCAGTCATAACCATGCTGTTTTAATGATGATTGTTTTGTAATAAAATTTGAAGCTGGGGAAAGTGATGCCTCCCCCATCTTCTTTATTCTAAGGTTGCTTTAGCTATTTGTGGGTGTTTATTGTTCCAAATGAATTTCAGGGGTATTTGATGTACTTCTATGAGGAATGTCATGGGTATCCTTAGAGGAATTTCATTAAATCTATACAATGCTTTGAAAAAGTATTGCCATTTTTACAATGTTACTTCTCCCAATCCATGAGCAGGGTATATGTTTCCATTTTCTTGTTTTCTCTTTTATTTCTAGAAACAGTGGCTTGTAGTTTTATTTGTATAGGCCTTTACCTCTTTAGTTAAATACTCCAAGGTATTTGATTTTGTTTGGCACTAGTGCAAATGGGAGTGTCTTTTTTGGTTTTTGCTTTTGGCTACACCCGGAGGTGCTCAGGGGTCACTCCTGTTTTATGCTTAGAAATCACTCCTGGCAGGCTTGGAGGATCATATGGGATGCCAGGAATCAAACCCAGTTCTGTCCCAGGTTGGCCATGTGCAAGGCAAACACCTTAACTCTGTGCTATCTCTCTCTGGCTCCATGGGATTTTCTTTTTAAAGCCCATTTCTTCTCTATCATTATTTGTGTATAAGAAGATCATTCATTCATTTCTAATATGGTTTGTTAAGTGTTTCTTTTTTCTTTTTGAGTTTTGCTAATGGTTTATCAGTCTTGTTTATATTTTCAAAGAACCAAATTTTGCTTTCATTGATCTTTCAGATTGTTTTCTAGATTTCCACTTCATTGATTTCTGCTCTGTTCTATTTCCTTCTGCCTACCATTTTTTGGTTCCTTTTGTTGCTCATTTTCTAATTTTATAAATTGGGTCATTAAGCTGTTTGTGTAGGCCCCTTCTACCTTCCTGATTTGTGCTTGCAAAACTATAAATTTTCTTCTTTGTACTGCTTTGGTTGTTTTTCACAAATTCTGATAGTTTGTGTCTTCATTCACATTTTTTTCCAGGAATCTTTTGATTCCCTCTTTGATTTCATCTCTGACCCCACTGGTTGTTCAGTCACGAGCAGTTTAATTTTTAAATATTAAAGTTTATTTTTCTGTGTCCCTTTGTATTTCACTTCTAATTTTAGGGCACTCTGATCTGAGAAGTTAGTCTGTATAATTTCTCTCCTCTTGATTTTATGGAGGTAGAGCAGCATGTGGGCTATTCTGGAGAATGACCCATGTGCATTGAGAAGAATAACTTTTATAAGTCTAAAGTTTGTGTCATCTGATATTAATATCCAGCTTTGTTAAGGGAGTTGTTTGCTTGTATGATTGTCCTCCAACCTTTGATTTTGAGCCTATGTTTGTTATGACTATTCAGTATGTGTTTCTTGTGGGCAGCAGAATGTTGGATTCAGCTTTTGAATCCATTTTGCCACTCTGTGTCTCTTAACTGGTTCATTTAGTCCATTGACGTTGGGATTTAGTGTCATCTTTTATGTAGAACTTTGGTGTGTCTCTTGTTTTTTCTTATCTTAAAATAGACTTTTCAGTTATTCTTTGAAGAAATTGGATTGTTTTAATTGGTCCTATATTATCATTAAATTACTAGATAAACATTTTAACACTTAAATATATTTTTATAAATCACATGGTAAAAAATTTAAAGGTAAATAAAAGGTTACAAATTGAAATTTTAGTCATTTTTTAGCAAGATTAAATATTCTTCATGATGCTTGGGCTAAGTCCACTACCAGCAGTGCTCAGTGGACCATGTGGTGTAAAAATAAGCTTAATTATATTAAGGCAAGCACCTTCACAACTATAACCATTCCATTCCTTTGACTTCTATACATTTAGTCTGACTCCTATTTCTTACTCAACTTCTTTCCTAGATAATTATTTCATGTTTCTAAGTAAAATATACTAAATTTCAAATACATGGATTAACAATTTTTCTTTTTGGCTTATTAATTTTTAATTTTTATTTTTAATTTAAAAAATGTTTTTCTTTATTTAAACACCTTGATTACATATATGATTGTGATTAGGTTTCGGTCATGTAAAGAACACCTCCCATCACCAGTGCAACATTCCCACCACCAATGTCCCAAATCTCCCTCCATCCCACCGCACCCCCACCTGTACTCCAGACAGGCTTTCCAGTTCCCTCATTCATTCATTCATTCATTCATTCATTCATTCATTCATTCATTCATTCATTCATTCATTCATATGATTATGGTAGTTCTCTGTGTCGTTATTTCTATAACTGCACTCACCACTCTTTGTGGTGAGCTTCATGAAGTGAGCTGGTGTTCCAGCCCTCCTCTCATTGTCTCTGAGGATTGTTGCAAAAATAACTTTTATTTTTCTTAAAACCCATAATGAGTGAGACTATTCTGCATATCTCTCTCTCTCCCTCTGACTTATTTCACTCAGCCTGATAGATTCCATGTACATCCATTATAGGAAAATTTCATGACTTCATCTCTTCTGATGGCTGCATAATATTCCATTGTGTATATGTACCACAGTTTCTTTAGCCATTTGTCTGTTGAAGGGCATCTTGGTTGTTTCCAGAGCCTGGCTATTGTGAATAGTGCTGCAATAAATATAGGTGTGAGGTAGGGGTTTTTGTATTGTATTCTTGTGTTCTTAGGGTATATCCCTAGGAGTGGAATAGCTGGGTCGAATGGGAGCTCAATTTCCAGATTTTGGAAGAATCTCCATATCGCTTTCCATAGAGGTTGGAATAGATGGCATTCCCACCAGCAGTGGATGAGTTCCTTTCTCTCCACATCCCTGCCAGCACTGTTTGTTCTCATTCTTTGTGATGTGCGCCAATCTCTGTGGTGTGAGGTGGTATCTCATCGTTGTTTTGATTTGCATCTCCTTGATGATTAGTGAAGAGGAGCATTTTTTCATGTGCCTTCTGGCCATTTGTATTTCTTTTTTTTATCAAAGCGTTTGTTTATTTCTTCTCCCCATTTTTTGATCGGATTAGATGTTTTTTTCTTGTAAAGTTCTGTCAGTGCCCTGTATATTTTGGATATTAGCCCCTTATCTGATAGGTGTTGGGTGAATAGTTTCTCCCACTCGGTGGGTGACTCCTGTATCCTGGGCACTATTACTTTTGAGATGCAGAAGCTTCTCAGTTTAATGTATTCTCATCTGTTGATCTCTGCTTTCACTTGTTTGGAAAGTGCAGTTTCCACCTTGAAGATGCCTTTAGTCTCAATGTCATGGAGTGTTTTACCGACATGTTGTTCTATATATGTTATGGTATCAGGTCTAATATCAAGGTCTTTATCCATTTGGATTTTACCTTCAGACATGATGTTAACTGGGGATCTATGTTCGCTCTTTTGCAAGTGGCTAACCAGTTCTGCCAGCACCACTTCTTGAAGAGGTTTTCCCTGTTCCACTTAGGATTTCTTGCTCCTTTGTTAAAAATTAGGTAATTGTATGTCTGGGGGACAATGTCTAAGAACTCAAGCCTATTCCACTGATCTGAAGGTCTGTCTTTATTCCAATACCAAGCTGTTTTGATAACTATTGCTTTGTAGTACAGTTTAAAGTTGGGGAAAGTAATGCCTCCCACTTTCCTTTTTCCTAGGAGTGCTTTAGCTATTATTATTTCAGATGAACTTAATATGTGTTTGATCCACTTTTTTGAAGAATGTCATGGGTAGTTTTAAGGGAATCGCATTAAATCTGTATAATGTTTTGAGGAGTATTGCCATTTTAATGATGTTAATCCTTTCATTCCATGAGCTGGGTCTGTGTTTCCATTTCCGTGTGTCCTCTCATATTTCTTGGAGCAGGGCTTTATAGTTTCCTTTGTATAGGTCCTTCATGTCTTTGGTCAAGTTGACTCCAAGATATTTGAGTTTGTGTGGCACTATTGTGAATGGGATTGCATTCTTGACTTCCTTCTCTTCCTTATCATTATTGATGTATAAAAAGGCCATTGATTTCTGTGTGTTAATTTTGTAGCCTGCCACCTTGATATATGAGTCTATTGTTTCTAGAAGCTTTTTGGTAGAGTCTTTAGGGCTTTCTAAGTAGAGTATCATGTCGTCTGCAAACATTGAGAACTTGACTTCTTCCTTTTCTATCTGGATTCCCTTGATATCTTTTTCTTGTCTGATCACTATAGCAAGAACTTCCAGTACTATGTTGAAGAGGAGTGGTGAGAGCAGACAAACCTTGTCTTGTACCAGAATTTAGAGGAAAGGCTTTTAGTTTTTCTCCATTGAGGATAATATTTGCCTCTGGCTTGTGGTAGATGGCCTTAACTATATTGAGAAAGGTTCCTTCCATTCCCATCTTGCTGAGGGTTTTGATCAAGAATGGGTGTTGAACCTTACCAAATGCTTTCTCTGCGCCTATTGATATGGTCATGTGATTTTTATTTTTCTTTTTGTTGATGTTGTGTATGATGTTGATAGATTTATGGATGTTAAACCATTATTGCATTCCTGGGATGAAACCTACTTGGTTGTAGTGTATGATCTTCTTAATGATACATTGGATCCTATTTGCCAGGATTTTGTTGAAAATCTTTGCATCAGCATTTATCAGGGATATTGGTCTGTAATTTTGTTTATTGGCAGCATCTCTGTCTGGTTTTGGTATCAAGGTGATGTTGGCTTCATAAAAGCTGTTTGGGAGTGTTCCCGTTTTTTCAATTTCATGGAAGAGCCTGGCTAGATTGGTAGTAGCTCCTCTTGAAAGATTTGAAAAAATTTATTAGGAAATCAACCTGGGCCTGGGCTTTTCCTTTTGGGCAGATGTTTGATTACAGTTTCAATTTTCTCAGTAGTGATGGGAGTGTTTAGATATGCTACATCCTTCTTACTTAAATTGGATGGTTATAAGTTTCCAAGAATTTTTTCATTTCTTCTAGGTTCTCATGTTTTGTAGCATAAAGTTTATCAAAGTAGTCTTTGATTACCCTTTGAATCTCTGCAATATCTGTCGTGATCTCCCCCTTTTCATTTCTAATATGGGTTATCAGATTTCTCTCTTTCTTTGTGAATTTTGCCAATGGTCTATCAATCTTGTTTATTTTTTCAAAGAACCAACTTCTGCTTTCGTTGATCTTTCTGATTGTTTTTTGGTTTTCCACTTGATTGAGTTCTGCTTTCAGCTTAGTTATTTCCTTCTGTCTCCCTATTTTTGGTTCCTTTTGTTGGTCATTTTCTAATTTTTTGAGCTGCATCATTAAGTTATTCAGGTATGCCCCTTCTTCCTTCCTGATATGTGCTTGTAGAGCTATAAATTTTCCTCTCAGGACCGCTTTTGCTGTGTCCCATAGATTCTGGTAGTTTGTGTCTTCATTATTATTTGTTTCCAGGAAAGTTTTGATTTCCTTTTTTATTTCATCTTGGACCCACTGGTTGTTCAGTAGCAGGGTGTCTAATTTCCAATTGTTAAAGTTTTTCTTCTGTGTGGCTTTGTAGTTCACATCTAATTTCAGAGCCTTGTGGTCAGCAAAGGTAGCCTGCAAGATTTCTATCCTCTTGATTTTATGGAGGTATGTTTTATGTGTCAGCATGTAGTCTATCCTGGAGAGTGACCCATGTACATTGGAGAAGAATGTGTATCCAGGTTTTTTGGGATGGAGTGTCCTATATATATCTACTAGTCCTCTTTCTTCCATTACTCTTTCCAGGGCTAGCACATTTTTGTTGGGTTTCAGTCTGGTTGACCTATCAAGTGTTGATAGGGCCGTGTTGAGGTCTCCCACAATTATTGTGTTATTATTGGTTTCTTCTTTCAGATTTGTCAGTAATTGTATTAGATAATTTGCTGGTCTCTCATTGGGTGCATATATGTTTAATAGTCTGATTTTGTCCTGTTGCACATATCCCTTGATTAGTACATAGTGTCCATTTTTGTTCCTTACCACTTTTCTGAGTATAAAGTTGGTGTCATCAGATATTAATATGGCCACCCCAGCTTTTTTTGAAGGTGTTGTTTGCTTGGATGATTTTCTTCCAGCCTTTGATTTTGAGTCTATATTTGTTCTGACTATTCAGATGTGTTTCTTGTAGGTAGCAGAGGGTTGGGTTCATCTTTTTGACTCATTTTGTCACTCTGTGTCTTTTAATTGGTGAATTTAGTCCATTGACATTGAGGGAGATGATTGTCATAGGATTTAATGTCATCTTTGTAGATAACTTTGCTGTGTTTGCTGGTCTTTCTTGTCTTTGAATAGACCTGACAGTTTTTTCCTTAAAGGCTGGTTTATCATCTGTGAAGTTTCTGAGCTGTTGTTTATCCATAAAGCTATGTATTCTTCCTTCAAACCTGAACGTGAGTTGGGCTGGGTGCAGTATTCTTGGTGAGGCATTCATTTCATTCAGTCTTGTCACAATATCCCACCACTGTCTTCTGGCCTTGAGAGTTTCTTGTGACATGTCTGCTGTAAGTCTTAGGGATGCTCCTTTGAATGTAATTTTCCTTTTTGATCTTGCTGCTTTCAGTATTCTATCTCTATCTATGGGATTTGTCATTGTAACGAGGATATGTCTTGGGGTGTTTTTCTTTGGGTCTCTTTTAGCTGGTATTCTTCGGGCATGCAGGATTTGATTGCATGTAGTCTTTAACTCTGGGAGTATCTCTTTGATGATGTCTTTGACAGTTGATTCTTCCTAGAGATCTCCTTCTTGGGTTTCTGGGACTCCAATGATTCTTATGTTGTTTCTGTTGAGTTTATCAAAGACTTCTATTTTTATCTGTTCGCATGCCTTGAGTACTTTTTCCATTGCCTGTTCATTTTTCTTAAGGTTCTTTTCCAATTTCTTCTGTTGTGTTGAGTTTTTCTGCATCACATCTTCCAGTACTCCGATTCTCTTCTCAGCTGCTGATACCCTGCTGACTAGGCCATCCATTGAGGTTTTCAGTTGAGCTACCGTGAAGGCTAAAAAATGAGGGGGGAACTGCTTTTGGATGCAGCCAAATCACTGAGTTAGTTTGTAGTAAAGGAGACCATTTGGCTTATTATTGGGCCACAAGTCACTCAGAGTCAAGAGTAGATGAAAGTTAGGTCAGTGAGTAAAATTGCAAATGCTAAGCATTAGGGAGGGGCCTGGGTCATGGTTCTTATGGCCTAGAAAATTGAGGGATGATGCTTTCTTATATAAGCCCATTAGTAGAACCAGGAAAAAACACACCCAGTGTAGGATTGTCAGTGTCTGCAAAATGAAGATAAGATTTTGTAATTAGGGTTGTTAATTCATAGTCTAGAGAACCCTAAAAATCAGTATGAGATGATAAAAGAGAAAGTTGGTAATAGAGAAAAAATTAGTTTGGCTACGTGTTGAAAATATGGACTGGTAGAAGGAATAATAGTATCAGTCCCAGGTAGTAAAGAGAACTAAGGTGGATGCCTAGTAGGTGAAATTAAATCAAATAGTGAGTTGTAAACACCAGATACTCAGAAAGCTGGAGAGCCTGAGCAAAAGCATCTGTGACCATGAAGAGCATAATACTTGTTAAAGAATTTCTCATCTTCAGTAATTGCCTCATCACCTTGGCATGGAGAGCATGAGAAAAGATCTCAGTGAGTCATTGTATACTGCTCTAGTGAGAAGAAAAGAGGAATGTTGACACAGAAATTTTGTGGTATCAGCATGAATGTGGCAGATCGTTTGCGAGATTGCATGCAGATGGCATTTTCGTTGGAAAATTTCTTCACTGTGGTTTAGCTCTTATAAAAAGGACTCTCACACCACAGCAATCTATCATCTTGTTGCTCAGTTGCCTGTCTTCTTTGAAGTCTCTGGTGAGTTCAAATCTTAGAGACTTTTCTTGACATTTTAGATAATGTTAGGGTATTAGTTCTAGGATAATATTAGGGGGGCAGAAGTGATTATTTTAACCAAGTAGTATTTATAATTGTGGGGAAAGAAGAAAAGGCTAGGAGGAGGGTAAATTTTCATTAGTCTGTTTTTTTTTTCCTTAAAGTTTTGAGTTTCTGGATACACTTGATAGTGCTAGGGGACTTCTGGTACATTGTTTAATAGTTATTATGAGGAGTGCTTGGGGGAATATGAAACACTAAGATTATGTATATAAATCACGCACAGTCACTCTTTGAGTCATCTACCCAAGTGTTTCACTGGTATTTGATAGGAGATCTGGAGGTTGTTGAGAGAAATGGAATGAGTTACAATAATAAACTGAAGGACAATAAGAGATGGATGCTGTCATAATGCCTACAAGACATTAGTTTTAATTTATTCCTCTCTCTCTCTATATATATATATACATATATATATACATATATATATATATATATATCTTTAAAAGACTGTTGAGTCTTGTTAGAACTCATGGTAAAGAATCAAAGTCAGTGCAATTATATTAGGAATTGGGGGGTATGGAGAGTATGAGAAAGCATTTGTATTTGTTAGATTTGCTAGAATTTTAATATCTATTTATTATAATTATTCAGATACTGTTTGTATTTCAAACATTACTTGCATGAATATTTCAGTCTTTAGAAAGTGACAAAAGTTGAGATTTGTCAAAAAAAAAGCCCACCTAAATATTTGAAAATTAAGAAGCATGTAAAAGGAGTGAAAATCTACCCAAAATCATAAAAGCTGTGTAAGGGAATTAAGAGACACTGAAGTCTACAGTAACTCAACTAATCTGTCACATGTATTTTCTCTCTTAAGAACACAACACATTCTTGTGTCATTTTATCTTTCAGATTCTTTGGATTCGGAAAAGATGTCTGACCATCAGGAACAGTGCAAGCAGCCCTGCCAGCCACCTGTGTGGTGCCAAGAGCCTCGCCCACCACCAATCTGTCCAGATCGCTGCCCATCACCAAATTGCCCTGACCCCTGTCCACCATCATGGTCCCCTGAGCCTTCCCCACCACCGCTGTCTCCAGATCGCTGCCCATCACCAAATTGCTCTGACCCCTGTTCAGAACCACCATGGTTCCCTAAATCCCACCCACCACTGCTGTGTCCAAATCGCTACCCATCACCAAATTGCCCTGACCCCTGTCCACCATCATGGTCCCCTGAGCCTTCCTCACCACCGCTGTGTCCAGATTGCTGCCCATCACCAAATTGCTCTGACCCCTGTTCAGAACCACCATGGTTCCCTAAATCCCACCCACCATCGCTGTGTCCAGATCGCTGCCCATCACCAAATTGCCCTGACCCCTGTCCACCATCATGGTCCCCTGAGCCTTCCCCACCACCGCTGTCTCCAGATCGCTGCCCATCACCAAATTGCTCTGACCCCTGTTCAGAACCACCATGGTTCCCTAAATCCCACCCACCACTGCTGTGTCCAAATCGCCGCCCATCATCAAATTGCCCTGACCCCTGTCCACCATCATGGTCCCCTGAGCCTTCCTCACCACCGCTGTGTCCAGATTGCTGCCCATCACCAAATTGCTCTGACCCCTGTTCAGAACCACCAGGGTTCCCTAAACCCCACCCACCACCACTGTGTCCAGATCACTGCCCATCACCAAATTGCCCTGACCCCTGTCCACCATCATGGTCCCCTGAGCCTTCCCCACCACCGCTGTCTCCAGATCGCTGCCCATCACCAAATTGCTCTGACCCCTGTTCAGAACCACCATGGTTCCCTAAATCCCACCCACCACTGCTGTGTCCAAATCGCTACCCATCACGAAATTGCCCTGACCCCTGTCCACCATCATGGTCCCCTGAGCCTTCCTCACCACCGCTGTGTCCAGATTGCTGCCCATCACCAAATTGCTCTGACCCCTGTTCAGAACCACCATGGTTCCCTAAATCCCACCCACCACCGCTGTGTCCAGATCGCTGCCCATCACCAAATTGCCCTGATCCCTGTTCACCACCATGGTTCCCTAAGCCTTATCCACTACCAAAGTGACCTGAGCCATGTTCATCTCAGTGCCTGGAGCCCTGTTTGCCTCCTCTATGCCCCCCTGTACAATGCCCAACTCCTCTTTGCCAGCAGAAATGTCCTCCTGTACAGCTTTGCCTATTGTGCCAATAGAAGTGTCAACCCAAGGGCAAGTGAACAACAAAATACATCAGGGCTATGCACAAGAATATCTGTGCTCTTCTCAGCCTCTGGACTTTATTATCCACCCTTCAGCTACCCTTCAGGTGATGGATCATATCTTGTCTATAAGCCTGCATGGATTGCAAAGATGACAGGACGGAAAGAAAAGACTTGGTTCTTAAAACTGAGAGCACATGGTTGGAAATAGCAAAATTCATCTGATCAAAGACCATCTGATTTTGCTTTGCATCTGTTTCTTCTGACCATGATCTCTATCCCATAAGCACTATCTTATGTTTCTCCAATAAAATATGTGTTTCATGGTCAACTCTATATTATTTTCTTTTCATTTTGAATTGTTTTAGCATATCTTGGATCAGTGTCCCTTTCTATTGCTATTCAATTATTTCCAACACTTGTTTCAGTTTTGTCTGAAATGTGTTATTTGGATTGGGTGCATTAAATTGGACTCTTGTTGATTATAAAATAACTCCTCCCTCTTTTTAGATGATTTAACTATAATAATTACATCCTCTCAGATTCAATTTTTTGTTTAAAAAAAGGCAGGAAGAAATTTCTTTGCTCAGTGCATTCTTAGGAATAAACTCATTTTCAAAGAATCTAGTTAGTGCATGGTGGGAATGTACTATGTACTGAATGTACTGTAACATTCTCACCACCAATGCCCCCCCCATCTCCCTCCTTTCCCATCCACAGGCATTCTACTTCTCTCACTCATTGACATTGTCATGATAGTTGTTAGTGTAGTTATTTCTCTAACTGCACTCACCACTCTTTGTGGTGGCTTTATATTATGAGCCAGTCCTTCTAGCCCTCAACTTTATTATCTCTGGACATTATTATAATATGTTTTTTATTTTTTCTTAAAACCCATAAATGAGGGAGATTCTTCTGTGTGTATTTTCCTCCCTCTGACTTATTTCACTCAGGATAGTAGATCCCATGTACATCTCTATAGAAGAAAAGTTCATGACTTCATCTCTCCTGATGGGTGCATTATATTCCACTGTGTATATGTACCACTGTTTTTTTTTTAAATATTTTTGCTACTCAGGGAGTCTTATTGCTGCATAAAATTTTTAGCAGAATTGGATCTATGTCCTTAAAAACATCATGGAGATTATAATGGGGACTGTATTGAGTCTGTACAGAGCTTTCGGCAGTCTGGATCTTTTAGCAATGTCAATCCTTCTAATCCATAATGTGTATTCATTTCTTTCTTTTAATTCTGATTTACAACTTTCCTTGTATAGATCTTTTGCTTTATTTGTTAAGTTGATCCTTGATTTTTGGGGAACACTCTATTTAATGGAATTGTTTTTGTTTTAGTTATATATTACTTCTATTTCATTGTTTGCATATAGAAGTGTCGCAGTTGTATACATACAACTTTTTTGTAGCTTGCTACAAAAGACTTACTGTTTCTAGGAGGATTTTGGTAGTGTTTAGAGTTTTTTTCCTAATATGATTTCACGTTATTTACAAATAATAATGGTTGACTTTTGCATTTAAAATCTAGATACCCTTTATATATCTTTCTTGCATAATTTCTATGGTAAGTATTTCCATAGATGTGTTTTATACTTATTATATTGTTTTCAAGGTTAATGCAATCTTTGTTTGATTTTAAGTAAAATATTGCCATACCATTTCTCCAAAATAAAATAAATGTAGTATATAAATCTCGGGCCTGTAAAGAGACAAACATATCAGGATATAAATGTATACCTATTCAGGGGGCCGGGCGGTGGCGCTGGAGGTAAGGTGCCTGCCTTGCCTGCGCTAGCCTAGGACGGACCGCGGTTCGATCCCCCGGCGTCCCATATGGTCCCCCAAGAAGCCAGGAGCAACTTCTGAGTGCATAGCCAGGAGTAACCCCTGAGCATCACAGGGTGTGGCCCAAAAACAAAAAAAAATGTATACCTATTCATACATATAGACACATTATGTATACACAAATATACACATAATTTGGTATTTACTGATAAGAAAAATATAAGGAGAAAAGACATTGGAAAGTGGTAAATATAAAGTAAAATATTTAAAAGATGGATAAATGCAGTGTCTTAGTAATATCATCAAATATGGGTATGGAATTATGCCTAAAATTAGAGCATCATTTCTTATCATTAAGCTTTGGTGTTGAAAATGTTGCACTGGTGAAGGGGGGTGCTCTTTTTTTTATAACTGAAACCCAAATACAATCAAGTTTGTAATCAAGGTGTTAAAATAAAGATATTAAAAATAAACTTATTAAAATACTAGACCACTAAGCATGTCTCCATCAATGCTAAAAAAATAGTGCCATATAAAGCATATTTATCACTGGTCAAAGTAAAGGAATGAGAAATGTAACATCAGTTTATTTGCAAATTTAAACACCGATTTCTAAGTAATTCATGAATTTGTCCTCACAAAGCATGATAGTAGTGACAATGTAGTAATAATTGAGCCCCGGGAAAAAAAGAATTATTTCTCAAACCATTTTTAGACTGTTATAAAATGAATTTTGGAAAAAAGATATCCACTTCAAAATATTTTGGGGCAACAATTGCCTGTGATCAGAACTCACTCAGGGTTCTGTGCTCAGGGATTACTTCTGATGGTGGATGGGGCCATCTGAAGTGCATAAGACTAAATAGGGTCTGCTGTGAACAAAACAAGTACCTAACTGGCTTTAATATCGCCCAGTCCATCTAGACTTTTTATAAAATTACACAGTAAATATTGGGGTCATTCGAAAAGGAATTCACTTGGCCTAAGAAATATGGGGTTTCTCCGTCCTTGGAGTATACTGTCATGGGATCAACTCTAGATTTTGCTCAGGATCATTTACTCTCCCGGTGGCGTTTTTGTGGTGTTTGGTAGACTTCTGCTCTGTCCAGGGTGATACAATCAGAGCTCTGTGTTTAGAGGTCTCAGTATCTGCACAGATCCTGAGATGGGATTTATGATGAAGTCAGTCTTTGTGATTCTAGAGGTTCTGTTACCTCAGTGTCATTTGGGGTGAGGGAAGAAGAAATGGGAGGGAAGACAAAAATGGACGGGTAGGGAGGACAATTCGGTGATGGATGGGAATCCCCCCTGATTTTATGTAAATATGTACCTAAAATATTATTGTCAACAATATGTAAGCCACTATGATCAAAATAAAAATTATATTAAAAATTACAACTTAAAATTCGATTAAATGACAATAAAAGGAATGGGAAAGAGTCTGCTAGGACTTGTATACTACATGATAATATATATACATAAAAAGCCCTATAGAACTCCGCCAAAAGTGAGGCATAAAGATATAGAATTGGCAAATAACTACCATAGGAAATTAAAGATCTGTACATTAAATTTTATAAGACATAACCAAAGAAATAAAGATATAAATGGAAAGACATCCCATATTTATCACTGTAATTAAGTAAAATTGTTAACATGCCTATCCAATCCAAAGCAAATTTCAGAATCATTAAAATATAGATAAAAAAGGAAAAAATAGGAAGAGAGGAAGAAGAGGAGGAGAATGTGGAGGAGGAGGAAGAAGAAAGAAGAGAAGAAAAGAAGAGAAGGAAGAAGAAAAAAATGAAGAAGAGGAAGAAGAAAATGAAGGAGAAGGAGAAAATAAAGAAGAGATGGAATAAGTTTCAACATATAAATCTAGGTCTATATACTCTTACATTCCATATAGAATATTTTTTAGTGGTATCTGACTCTCTATATTAGTTCTATTGAGGGAGTTATGTTTTGTTCTACTACTTTATTCCCAGCATCTCATGAATACCAAGTAGAAAAGCAGGGATAAAAGTTTCAGGTATGTGTAACATTATGTTAAAGCGAAATTAGGTTACCCACCCATATACATTAGATAATACTTATGTTTCAGCAATATGTTTGAAACCTTTGCTGAGCTTTTTGTTTTATTTAGGGCATCTGGCATTTCTTTCTCTGAGGGACGTCATAGGCAAATCAGAATTCACATGCTGCCTCTGTGAGTTTTAAGTTCTTTTATGTTTTGATACTAGTCCCGTGGACTTACAAAAAATACTTTGTCAATTTATGTGAATTTTATCTCTGGTTTATAAGAAATTAATATTCTTTTCAACTCTTGAAATCCTTAGTGGAACTGAACTCTTCCATTTCTTAAAAGTTGCACTCATTTGCTTGGCTTACCTCCTTTGAGATTGATCAAATATTCCTATGACTACTATTTCCTATTAGATAAATTTTTATAATTATTCTGGAAGGCACTCTAAATAATAACATTCATCTTTGACTTATATAATACAATAATGCTAATAGTTAAATTCTCTTAAAATCCTCAGAGGTTATAAAGCTGTAACTTTTCTAACTTACCCTAACTTGTGTTATGGTTGTCACATAATATTTACAGGAATTTTATACCTTATAAATTATTATAATTAACATACTATAAATGAATTATAAGAGCTACATCTTGATTTTTTTATTTCATATTTCCCCTTTCTATCCAAATGGTTCCTCTGACCTCTGAATTATAAATCCAATTTAAGAGGGATTACTCTAATGAAATTTAGGCAATTTTAATTTACTTACTGAAAACCCCATTCATGAATCAATTATAAATTTCTGTCCCCCGTGAGATGGTTACAAGAAACTAACTGTTATTAAGAGAGGAGATGCAGGGGCCGGAGAGATAGCATGGAGGTAAGGCATTTGCCTTGCATGCAGAAGGACGGTGGTTCGAATCCCATCATCCCATATGGTCCCCCGAGCCTGCCAGGAGCGACTTCTGAGCATAGAGCCAAGATTCTCAGCTGGGCATTGCTGGGTGTGACCCAAAAACAAACAAACAAAAACAAAAGAAAGAACACACAAAAAAAGAAAGGAAATGCAGGACTGGAGCGGTAGCATAGCGGTAGGGCGTTTGCCTTGCATGTGGCTGACCCAGGACAAACCCCGGTTTGATCACCAACATCCCATATGGTTCCCCAAACCAGGAGCAATTTCTGAGCATATAACCAGAAGTAATCCCTGGAAGTCACCAGGTGTGGCCCCAAAACCCAAAAACCAAAAACCAAAATCCCCCCAAAAAATGTTTCTTTTGTTCTGATCCAGATTTGGGCAGATGATTAATAAATTCTTGGTTTGACTAATTTAGAAATCAGCAGCTGGGTTTATTGAAAGGGATAGAAGTCACTTTCTATTAGGGAAAGTCCCTGGGCATGCTCAGGAATCTATGTGCCAAGAGTAATGGATTAAATGATGATGGCATGGCTTGCAGATACCTGTTCTTAAATTGTTGAAGGTAGCAGATTTATTCTTGGCAAGATTGATGAATTCTGAAGACATATAAAACACCTTGTTTCCTGGATCAAACACTGTCATGTGCCTGCTCTCCTGAATGGGATCTTTGATTCAGTTTGTAGACTCCTTCACTGCTCATGCAGAGAGAAAGAGTAACGGGTGTTCCTTCTTTGTTCTAGTCTGCTCATTTTACTTTTTGGAAACTAAATTCCAGAAAATATTTTTTAATGTAATGAATAAATACGTTAAAGTATGGTCATATCTGAGTTCAAAGAGAGAAAATTTAACCATTCATGAATTTAATTTTTAAATATTTATTTTCTACTATTTACCTGTGATAAATTGGCTTTTACTTCTGTCCTCTTGGAGCTTAAGGTTGTTTGTTTTTTGTTTGTTTGTCTGTTTGTTTTGTTTTTGGACCACACCCAGCGACCCGCTCAGGGGTTACTTCTGGCTATGTGCTCAGAAATCACTCCTGGCTCAGGGGACCATATGGGATGCCGGGGATCAAATCCAGGTCCGTCCTGGGTCAGCCACGTTCAAGGCAAATGCCCTACCACTGGGCTATTGCTCCTGCCCCAAGGTTGTTTTATTTTTAGGGAAATGATTTAGAGTATTTGTGTATTTATCTGAAGAGAAGAGATACAAAGAAAGATGAACATTAAGCATAAAATTCCTGGCTGTGTGAGCAGGCTAAGTCTAAGAAAGAAGAGGGCAATGACAAACATCAGTTTTGCAAACATTATACTTCTTCTGTTCTGTTACAACTTCTACCCCTTTGGGTCCACAATGACCCAATGTGTCAGTATATGAATATTATATTTGTATTAGCTTATGTATTTTGTGTTATCTCTGAATTTTAGGATACATAGGGTAGAGCCCTGTGAAGGTGTCCTGAAACGGAAAGATACGTAATTTTCTCTCAGTTCCTTTACACATGTGAGATATTCTTGGCTATCCAAGTACAGTCTCAGTGACAAAAAGGCATTGGGGAAAATAGTAAAAATGAATTATATAAGGACTAGGATAAACTATAAGACTACAGTTGCTCAAGAAAGTAAAAATGATTTTATCTTTTGAGTAGCAAGAATTTAATTAGGTCATATCAAAGTTATATATTGGGGAGGTGTTACCCAAACATCAATAAATTTAATCCATGTCTTACTTTTGAATGTGGTCAACATTTTGTAGATTTACTGAATTTCTGTGAAATTATCTTCAAATAAATAAAAAATATATACTATCTGCTGTATTGTATATTTTATGACAGGTTTTGAATATTTTGCATGAATTTTTCAAATTTATGTTAAGATAGATCATTAAAATGTAAAGAAACACTTTCTGTGATATATATGTGTATATATATATATATATATATATATATATATATTTGCAAGCAGAGTATTGTCTTGCAAAGAAATTTTGTTCACTGCTTTGATCCTTCCTCATAAAACATTTTTTTCCAGTGTGGACTTAAAATTAAAGTGTACATTTTACACAAGAATGGGAAAAGAGAAGAATGGATCCTTATTTATTCTTCCCTGATTAAATCTTCATACTTAGGTCATAGAAAGAAGGCCAGAAAGAGCAAAATTTACTAGAAACTAGAAAAATAGAAACCAATATATTGGGATAAGGAAGAGGCTTCTGGCTTTTTATCAGGAGTTCTACACCAGGGGTATCTATGTTGTTGTTCCCAGGTCCTGCTGCTAATACATAGTTGTTGGAAGATAGACTCTGCTTCTTATAAACCACAATCCCATGCTTCTGTAAGTAGCTACTAAAAATATTTTAAAATATGTAGGTATAAGGGGCTAGACTCGCAGACGTCCTCAAACTATGGCCTGCGGGCCACATATTGTATTTGTATCTGTTTTGCTTCTTCATTGTAAAATAAGATATATGCAGTGTGTATAAGAATTCGTTCATAAGATTTGTTTTTACTATAGTCAGACCCTCCAATGATCGGAGGGACAGTGAACTGGCCCCCTGTTTAAAAAGTTTGAGGACCCCTGGGAGATAGCACAGTGGTAGGGCATTTGCCTTGCATGCAGCCATTCCAGGATGAACGGTGGTTCGAATTCCAGCATTCAATATGGTCCCCTAAGCCTGCCAGGAGGGATTTCTGAGCACAGAGCCATGAATAACCCCTGAGAGCTGCTGGGTGTGATCAAAAACCCAAAAAATAATATAAAGTAAAGTAAAATAATAAAATAAAATATATAGGTATAAAAAGTAAATTGACTGATAATGTAAAACCTTAAATAATTCTTCTGAAGGGGGAGGAGGAATAATATATAAGAGGGGCTATATACATCTTAGGCATGGCTTGTTTACATTTTGGGTCTGGCTGATGGTTTTTGTTTTTAGTTTATTCTTTTTTTTATTCTTTTTGTACTTTTGTTGTTACTCCCTTATTGTTTTTTTGTTTTTGTGTTGTTACCTTTTCCTTCTTTTTCCCTTCCTTCTTCTAAATAGATATTTATTACATCTAGACGGACTCCTAGTTTTTCTCTTTTTCTGTTTGCCCCCCCCCCCCCGGTACCAGAACCAGACAGTCATATGTTCATTAGGTGGAAATAAAAAAATGAACAGACTTGAATACCAAATCCAAAGTCAACAGGATCAATACCCAATCTACAACAAGTTATACAAGTGGGAAACCGATCCTCTAGCATTACGGGGGGTAAAGGAGGGAGATGTGGGATGCATACTGGGAACAGGGGCGGAGGGAGGGCATCACTGGTGGTGGAAATGTTCCTCATTCATTGTCACTATTGCCTTAAATATTACTGTGAAAGATTTGTAATTCACTTTTAGCACAATAAAAATGTAAAAAAAAAAAAAGAGAGAGAAAAAAATCTCAGCTAAGTAAGTTGAAAAAAATTCTTCTGGCTGCTTGTGTAGATGTAGCAAACTGAGGACTTGTCCACTCTCTAGAAAAGATGAATGATGTTATCACATAATGAATCATTTGATGCAATTATGAAAATATCTAAGCGGTGTCAATAGAGTCTCAATATTGTCTCACCCTAGAGTTCTCCATCCTCTGTGATATACTTTATTGCACCTGGACAAAGGAGCAAGAATTGAGAGATTCAGGGGCTCTTGCTTTGTATGTAGCTTACTTCAGTCTGATATGCATCACTTATTCAAGTTGTTAGTCAATCGCTCAGTCCGTGAGTTGCCATGTAGAGAACTTTTCAAAACTCTAATTGGGACAAGATGTGGAAAGTGAAGGTTTGTTAAGGCCCCAGTTGAATCAACCTTCTTATTGTGCCTCGGGAGGAGGATCTTGGGACAAATGCTTCTAATAACTAGGTGTTGTCAACTAGGAAAGTTGTAAATCAAAAATTTCAGGTGAAGCACATTTGAGTTAGGCACTTTTTTTAGAGTGGTTGAGTTTCCAGTGGGTCTTTTCTTCTAAGATTCTATAATAAAGCCATCATATATTTCTCATAAGTTTGGGGGAGTCAAGAGTTTTGTTAGAAGGGAATAAAATAAGGTGTTAACTTGCATTACGCGCCACAAAGCGTGATTTATTCTAAAGATACAAGCTGGATTGATTTATTTGATTTTATTGATCAATGAAAATGGTAGATATTGATAAATCACTTTTGAAGTTAAAAACCTTTTTTGTCTTCTTTGTGAGTTGAAATTTACAGTAAGAAACCAATTGGTGGGAAGTTAAAGACAAAAAGAATTTTCTAAAATGGTCATTTATCTATAGTTTGGAATAATTTGAAATAGCATGAGTTTGTCCTTGTTATCATAGGAGGCAATTTTGTTTTATTAATTTTGCATCTCAGCAAGAATTTGGAGTTCAGTATTTTAGTGTAAGATATGTATAATACTGGCTATTTTAGTTTTTATTAATTACATTATCTTAGCATTGTGAATACAAGGTTGTACATAATACATTGGCTTTTTTTTTTACAGATCAATGTTATTTATGATTGAGTTTCAGTCATGAAATGTATACCACCCTTCACCAGTGCACAGATCTCACCATCAATGTCCTCAGTTTCTCTTCTGTCTTGCCTCCTGCCTGCCTTTGGGGCATACAGTGTTCTCTATCTCCCTTGCTCGCTCATGCTCTCTCTCACTTTCATTTCCTTCTCCCTCACTTTAGACACTGGTCTGCATTATTGTTACTGAGGAATATTATAGTTACAGGTGCTTTTTTTTTTTAAAGAAGTCACTTCCAAAGTTAAATCTGTTATGACTCAATTTCTACATATCACCCATATTTGCTATCAAAATTAATCTAGAAATGTATTCAGTTGTACTGTGAACACTGGAGAAAAAATTATAGTGCAAATTTGTTTAAAACATTTTATAGAATTTACTGCCTCCACCGTCCAGAGGTTTCAGAGAGAGGGAGAGAGCGAGAAATTCAGCAGCCAGATGTGGTTGGAGAGACCCAAGTTTTAAATAGAGCAAGAAAGAGGGATAGATACAAAGCAGGCAGCAACTCATCAAAGCTTATCTCTGGCTCCCTATGGAATGGCAGGTACTGTTCTGGTCACAATTCTGTCCCCTTCCCAAAAAAAGTGCAAGTTTTCCCTTTTATACCCAGCATGAAAGGGGGATGACAGGGGTGTATTCAAGAGGCATGTCTAGGAGGAGAGTGCTCAGATATAGCTGTCATTACAGTGAAGTTACCAAAAAAAGTGTGTCCAGGTCCAACTGCTCTACATCAATAAAAGTGTGGTCAAGAGTATGTTCATTGGCAAGTAATACGCATTAATTTTTTAACATTTTATTTATTTATTTATTCATTCATTTTTTGGTTTTTAGGCCACACCTGGTGATGCTCAGGGCTTACTCCTGGCTATGCGCTCAGAAATCGCTCCTGGTTTTGGGGAACCATCTGGGACTCCGAGGATCAAATTGCCATTGGCCCTAGGTCAACCACGTACAAGGCAAATGCCCTACTGCTGCACCACAGCTCCGGCCCTGATTTTTGAAAACTTTATAGCCTGTATTCTCAGTTTTTCAGTAGCAATTTTGTATTGTGTACCTAAGGGATTCTAAAGGTGAAATCACTAAAACAGAAATAGAATGACAAATGCAGCTTAATTGCTAACGTATAATTCTCAACTCTTAATATATAATCAAAGTTTCTATGCTTTTATTTTTTATTTTTTTACCATGATGGTTAGGTATATTACCCTGTTATGAACAGACACTTTGCCTTCTCCCTCTTTCTGACAGAGTTCTAGATGACCAAGAGGGAATTGGAATCACTTTGCAGTTCTATGTAGCCCTCATGTCCCTGAATCAATGGGGTTCAGGTTTACGCCAACAGTGGCATGCACAGTTCATGATCCCTCCTCAAATTCCCTCTCTGGCCCCTAATTCTTGAGGCTATGCTTTTTATTAAAAAATAATATCTTTATTTAAACACCGTGATTACAAATATGACTGTAGTTGAGCTTCACTCACTGAAAGAACACCCCCCTTCACCAGTGCAACATTCCCACCACCAATGCCCCCATCTCTCTTCTCCCACACTGGGGCCTCTGTGGTTCAGTGCCCAACACCCCTCCAAATACCGTGGAAGTCTTACAATCCTATGTGGACCCCACAATGGCCCTTCAACAATGCAAAGTTAAAGGCACTGATAAATTTGGTAGAGGAACAATTTAATTTAAGACGTATAGAAACTTTGTTTTCAGAGTGGAATTTTCCTGTCGGTGTGGTTTTATGCCCTTCTCATGCAAGGTTTCCCCATGCTTATATTATTCACTATAAGAATGACAACTTGCTTGCAAGTTCTAATGACAGGGGTTTTCAGAGATTACAGGAGGATATGATGACATGCTTGCCGGAGGCTGGATTACAGGTTACCACAGAGAAAATTCAGAAGCGGCCCCCATATGCATGCTTGGGTTATGTTGAGTTGATTACAGTGTGTCCCTAAAAAATTTTCCATCACCTTAAAAGACCTCAAAACTCTTAATGACTTTCAAAAATTATAGGGAGACAATTAGATCCACACCTCCCTTGGCATTCTCAACTCAGAGTTTAATAATTTGTTTCACACCCTTGAAGGTGACTCCACCCTGGATAGCTCAAGACAATTAATTCCTAAGGCTCAGAAGAAACCGACCATGATGATTGGCTTTCGATTGATGATTGGCCCTGACTCATGGACTGATCTCAGCCTATAACTGCTCAGCAGCTGCATTGACCCTTCTTTCCCTCCTTGACTACATCCAACTGACAAATTACCTCATTAGCTGAAGCAATTCTCCAGAATTGACCTACCTTGAACTTGATCACAACAGATCACAACAGGGGGGATATATTATATTTCTTTTTCTTTTTTTTATTGTGACTGAAGTTCATTACACAGAATTATTTACGATACATAGTGACAATGAATGAAGGGCATTCCCACCACCAATGTTATCTTCCCTCCACTTCTGTTCCCAGCATGTCTCCCACATCTCTCTCCTTTACCCCCCAGGATCCTAGTGAAATGGTCTCTGCCTTACAGCTTGTTATAGGTTGGGTATCTATTCTGTTTGGTGTTCCAGTCTGGTCATTTTTTATTTACACTACATGTTCATATGACTGGTCCTGGTATCATTCTTTTCCCCCTTCAATTTATGAGGCTGAATGATTCAAATTATTGTATTCTGTTGGAGATAAAAAGGTTAAGGAAAGAGGAGAAAAAAATTGGTGTCAACTACTAAAAAGAAATCACTGAATAATATTCACAAAAGTGGAAAAGAAAGAAAAAAGTGGAAGAAAAAGGAGAAAGAAAATAATATCAAAAACAAACAAAAAATAAAATAAAACAAAACCAGAAAAAGTGCTGCAGTGGCAGGGTTTGTGTTACCCCACTTTTTCTTTTTTTTTATAGGCACAGCAAATATTGGGGAAGGAAGGAAATTCCCGTGGCCTAAGAGATTCAGGGTTTCTCCACTCTTGAAGCATATTGCCATGGGAACAACCACTGCCTCCATAACTTCTCATTGCCATATCCCAGGGTTTCTTTTTGTTTTGTTTTGTTTTGTGGTGTTAGGAACCTTTTTTCTCTGTTGTGGATGAGAAAATAAGGCCATTTCTTTATGGGTATTTATGGTTTTTGTTTGTTTTTGGACTACACCCAGTGCCAGATTACTCCTGGTTATGCATACACAAATCGCTCCTGGGGGCCCACATGGAACTTCAGGGATCAAACCCAGGTCTGTCTTGGGTAAACTGCATACAAGGTAAACATCCTACTACTGCATTATAACACTGATCCTTTATGAGAATTTCTTGGGGAACAATTGTTATTATACCTATGAATCAGGGATAGTGGACAATAGCATCAATGAGGGACAAATTCTATAACCTAGCCATAGTCTTCTGATGTGCCAATAGTACTTGGTGGAAATATAATTTTTTTCATTTTTTTAATAAATCTAGTAAAAACAAGATGTTTCTTGAAAGAAAGGAGTTCCCGACTCTTAGACCTTGGAATTCCAAAATTCGAAATTTGCACGTGGATCCTAAACCCTGAATATTTGTCATTGGCTTGAATCAAGCTTCAGTTACTCTGAGATTGGCCACCCCTCCCCAAATATGGGCCACACCAAGGGCCTTGGATGGAACTGAGACAGGCTTAGTAACACCTTGGTTAATACATAGGACATGAGAGAGCCCAAGGGCCCAAGTGTGATGTCTTAAATGACAGCCACCAATTAAACTTACAAGATGGACCCTGTGGGGTTAGGCAAACTAAAGACACACCTGAAGACTGAAGTTTTAAGATATGACCAAATGCTTCCTGGGAAAGGCCACCCATTCTAAATCTAATCAAGGTTAAAATTTTTTTTAATCACATCTTTTACTGTACCTATGCAAAATAACAGCCACTTTTCACCACTTTGCTTCTTTTGTGGAGAATGATAGAGCACTATTTATCTAGCCCATTTCAATTTTATGTGGTTAGCAAACAGAAAAGGGGGAATGCTTATGTTTATGGCACAGAGATCACACCCTGTTTAACCCTAAGCAAAGAGTCTCCCCATATGCTTCTTTTCTCTCACCCAACTCTTTTCACATGGAGAAGGACTTCCTATACATGATTAGCTTGAGATTGGTACTTTTGTTTGTCATGCTACTCTTCCCCTCCCAATTAAGCCTGATCAATCAATGAAGAGTGCTGATAACTTCGGTTTGGGGGGGGGGTTGGTTCTTGGACCACAAGGCTAAAAGCCTCCCAACTCCATGCTTTTCTCTCTTATGTCTGTCTTAGTTTATTTATTTGTTTGTTTATTTTGGGCCACACCCATGATGCTCAGGGTTTACTCCTGGCTATACACTCAAAAATCGCTCCTGGCTTGGGGGTCCATATGGGACACTGGGGATCAAACCCAGGTTCATTCTGGGTCAGTTGCATGCAAGGCAAACACCCTACCACTGCGCCATCGCTCCGGCCCCGTGTCTTGGTTTATTAATTATTGTTGCAATCCTGCTTCAGACTCATCGTGGGGTTGGATTAAGCAGGCAAGAGGAGCCTTATAATCACTCATGATCAAGCAAATTTAAATCAAAACATTTAGACACAATGCATTCAGACCAGCGATAATGGCAGATATATCAAGGTGTCTGTAAACAGTTTGTGCTAACAGAGTTGTGGTGAGAGAAAAACATTCACTGCTTGTGGGAACGTTGTCTGGTTCAGTCTCTATGAAAGACACTGCAAATATTTCTCAAAAACTAATCTCCCATATGATCAGTGATAGATACCATTTCTTGTCAGCTACCCCTAAGCATAAAATAATTAATTTGAAAAGGTAACACACACTTATGTATATCATATGTACATATAATGCATACATGTATTATGCAATAGACACATGTACATTGTACAACACATACATTAGTACAATAGCCAATGTATGGAAACATTCTAAATGTTTCAACCAGCATATCCAGATATACACACCATGTAAAAACTATACTTAGGATATATGCTATGTACCGTAAGAAAGAACAAAATGATATAATTTTCTGGTACATGAATGGAACTAGAAAATATCCTACTGAGTGAAGTCCAGCTGAAGAAAAAGGATACAGCATGATCTTTCTTATGTGTGGGATTTCAGGACACTCAGGAATCAGCGAATGGTAAAACTCAGGTCCGCAGAATTGAGTTGACAGGGATAAATGGATGAATTTGAGGAATCTTTGGGGATTTGGGGGAAGGAAATTGGGTGTTCTAGTGGCGGTTGTGGTGTTAAAATTATGTATATAAGAAACAATGGGAGAACTACTTCACAAAATTGAATTTGGGGGCAAGGATTTATAAGAAATGGTTGTTGGGATCCTTGGAGAAGGTTAGGGGTACATTGGTGATAGGTGTGTGGTATTGGAGGAGAAACTGCCATCAACAGTATTATAAATAACAAGCTCTAAATTTGAAAACATTTTAAAATTAAACATACATTATTTTTAATATTATTGTTATAAGATTGTTTCCCATGTGCAAAACAACAATAACACTTTTGTGGGTGAGCAGGAAAAATTTTCAGACTTGTACAACTCATAGACCAGTGACTAAAAACACTGATACAGGGAAATATATGTATAATTTTCTTTTATTAATCTTGGTGTGAAATAATAAGCATCCAAGTGGTGTATGTATGAAACCATCATTAAAAGCAGTGTAAATTGCAATATCTACTTTACTTCCCCTTTGTATAGTAAATCTATATTACTTAGTGATGGTGTCTTTGGTAGCAACCAAGCTTCAAATTGCTATAGCAATGGTTCTTATATTGTTATATCTATTAGGAATCTTGGACAGAAATATGAATTCGTGACAAGAACAATGACAATTCCAGGAACCTAACCTGCTTAACAGAGAAACTGTGGTGTCAGGTTGATTCAGTCATTGTTTATTTTTTAGAGTTAGCTCATGATCCTTTCAGAGGTTTTCAATATCTCCTCTTTTTTCCTTCTTCCTGTCTTATTCTTCCCTTTCCAGTTATAACATCACACTCCAGAAAAGCTTTCTGATTGCTTGCAATGACAAGGAAGCTCTAGCAGTAGCAATTTAGACGTTTAACTACTCAGGAATTAGTCAGTCCTAGTTGTTGCAAGTCAGCCCCTGAAGAGGTTGACTGATGGAGGGATGGAGGATGAGGTCTTTCCCCTTCAGCTCGAAGCACGCGTCTGCCACCCTGTCTAGCCGACGGTTCTGAGGTGAAACGGCGTGTAAACAGCTCGCAGACAGTCAGGCTTGTGGAAATATTAGCTTTATTCGGTGGACAAGACTGAAGTCCAAAGCCTCAGCATCAGTTCCAGCCAATAGCCTCTCGCCTTCCATAGATCCTTGTTTTTATTCCCCAGAATCAGGTACCACCCAATGGTGGGATCAGGTACCAGCCAATGGTGGAAGCAGAATCAGGTACCACCCTAGGGTGGGGGCAGAATGCCAGGTCACACCCTAGGGTAGGGCACAATCACCGATCAGTTTAGGGTCAGTAACATAATAATCCCCTAAAATATTTACATACACAACACTAGTCACTAAATCAAGAGTTGAAAAAAGACTTGTATGGACTAATTACAAAAAGCCTGAACACTTCTCATGAATGATATGTATGTACCAAATTGGACAAGTTATGTGATATCATTTATAATGGGGAAAAAGTAAAGTGACTTTTATTTTTTGATGATTTTATTGATTAAAGAATGGTGATTTAAATACTGTTAGTGGTTGCTTTCCATGCACATAATTCCAACATGATATGGCATTTTTAAAATTGAATTCTTAGATTGAGTCACCATGAGATGTACAGTTAGGAAAATTTTCATGATCAAGTTTCAGTTATGCAATGTCCAAGTGTGATTTGGTATTTTGTTTTTTTGTTTCTTTGTTTTTGTTTTGGGGTCACAGCCAGTGACGCTCAGGGGTTAACTCTGGCTATGTGCTCAGAAATCGCTTCTGGCTTGGGGGACTATATGGGACGCCGGGCATCGAACCAAGGTTTGTCCTGGGCAAGCACCATACCACTGCACTATTGCTCTGGCTCCTGATTTGGTACTTTGATGATACTGTAAACTTAAACAAAATATAAAACATAAGCATGTAAATATATTTTAAAAAAGACTGACTTGTAAAAAATTCTGTTATAAAGAGAAAAAGAAATATATTAAATCAATATGTTTACAATTTTATTTTTGGCATCATTTTATGACTAATCATATCTTCTCTCCTCAAACCTACATACAATTTACCTATAATGTTGTATCATAAATGGCCTTTTTGATGCTTGAATTAAGTCTGGCACTTATTTGCATAATAAATATTATTATACATATACATATTGTACAAATACAAATAATAAGTATGTATTTTCTCAAAAAATGGGGTCAAATCTAAAAATGTCAACTAACTTAAATCAATTTCACAAAATAAATTATACTATTGAAACTCTCAGACATTTTTGTAACTACATACTGCATCATATAAATGCATCATAATGTAAAATTATTTATTTTTTATTAAAAATTTCAAGAAGATACCAAAAGCCTTATGGTGATATTAGGGGTTTGCAAGGCAAACCGAAACCTTTAATAAAAATTTCCCAACGTCCTATAGTAAAACCATACCAGGACTGTCACTTTATTCCTATATCAAATGGAGCCCTTCTTGCCACTCATAGTTCTAAAAGATAAACTCCATTGTCAAGGGCACAATAGTAAAAGGAACATAGTTTAGTTATAGGATGCCTTACTCAGTTTGATAGTCTATCTTATATTAAGGGCATCCACACAGAAAAACAAATCAATTTCTCACTATTTTTAGAGAATATGTTACTAGTCTCAGAAAATCTTAAAGACTTAACAAATGAACAAACGAACAAAAACACCCTAGAAACAGACATACAGTAAAGTGGCAAGCTAAAAAATCAACAAGTAGAAATCTATGTCTTTGCTACATGCAAGTAATAAAATAGAAGGGAATTTTTTTGTTTTAGAAAAAGTACCATTCACAATTGTTATAAGAAAACCAAATGCCTAGGAATCAACTTAATAAAAAGGTGAAAGATTTATACAAGCAAAAGTATAAAATACTAATAAATAGTATTAAAGGTCATGAGAAAATTGGAAACACATTACTCATGAACTGAAAGGATTAAAATGTCAAATTGATAATATTGGCCAAAGCATTACACTAATTCAATACAGTCCCAAGGAATGTAAGCATGGTATTTTGTTAAACACAAAAGAATTTTTTTGTTGAAATTTATTTGGATTAATAAAGTTCCAGAAAAAGGCAAAGCAATCCTATGGAATTCTCCTATAGTTTCTCCTTAACCAACTTCAAATTATATTATAAAGCTGTAGTAATCCAAAACAGTGTGGTACTAGAATTAGGACAATTTCAGACCAATTGAGTAGAATTGAGATTATAAAGACAGATCCTTGGGTATATGGACAGTTAATCTTTGAGTAAATGGAGTAAAACATTACATAGAGAAAGGAAAACTTCTTCAACAAATGGTCTTGGGAAGACTCATCAATAACATGAAAAAAACCTCCCATATACAAAAAAGAACTCAGTCTGTTTTCTAACACATTGCAAAAAGAAAAGAATTAAAGACATTGATATCTAGGGCCAGAGTGGTAGCACAGCAGTAAGGCAATGTCTTGCACATAGCTGACCCAGGATGGACTTGGATTCCATCCTCAGCCCCCAAGTCAGAAGAGATTTCTGAGTGCAGAGCCACCTCCAGGTGTGGTCCAAAAAACCAAAAAAAAAAAAAAAAGACTTTGATATCAGATCTGTCCAAAGGTTGTATTAATAAGAATCAGGCTTGTTGATTTTGATTATTAATCTTATTAAACATGTTATCACGGTGTCTGTGTGTGTGTCAAAAAAAAAGAAATAAAAATAAACAAAATAACATGTTATCACAGAAACAGAATAATGTCTGATCAAACATATAGATTCCAGATGTTCCACTATTTTGACACATAATCAACTCATACATTTAGTGTACTGATATATGAGAAAAGCCAAAATAGAGATACTCCCCTGTAATAATATACTAAATATACTAAATCTAAGTAAAATAATAGCAAAAAGATTATGAATATGAAGAGATAGTCAAGTAATAAATAAGTTCAATTACTGATTTATCAATATAGTGCTTATAACCTGGTATTCAATTTTCAAACTGGTATCTATGTCAAAGTACATTAAAATAATCAACAAAATTGAAATAAATATGAGATAAGAGATAGCACAGCGGTAAGGTGTTTGCCTTGCATATGGAAGGTCGCTGGTTTGGATCCCGGCATCCCACATGGTCCCCGGAGCCTGCCGGGAGTGATTTCTGAGCATAGAGCCAGGAATAACCCCTAAGCATTGCCGGGTATGATCCCAAAACAAAACAAAACAAAAACAAAACAAACAAACAAAAAGAAGACTGAGCTTCCAGAGCATTTTAAATATAAGGTTTCTGGTCTTAAAAGTTGATTTATTTTTTTCCCTAAAGTGGTATTGATTTATAAAAACTAAGAAAATCAGCTTTAATTTCACTGTGTGAAGGACTAAACCAGTTAGATCGGACCTTAAAATTCAGGGTTTTAGTAAACTTGCCCACGTATAATTATAGGAAGGCTACAGAGATGATCTGCAACCTCACTACACCCCATTTTATGCAAAGAGGCTTTAATTAGCAAGTTATAGGACCAAATAAAATAAATTATAAGAAGGAAACAAAAAGGTCTTAATAGGTATCTATCTTTTTATTTCCACCTAGATCCTTTGAACTTAAAGTACACTACAAAAGGACAATTAACTTATGTGGAACTGGCTGGGAAATTATAGAATTCATGAAAAGTCAAAGATAGGGGGAAATCACTTCTCACATTCCTTTGATCACCATTAAGTTTCATAAATTCTTCCACTGTCATAAAATCCCAAAGCTGGGAATTAAGGCAGGGCCTTCATGAGTCATGAACACTATTAGTGAGAATATCCGGTAGGGACATTCTGGAGAAAGATGGTTCCTGTTTTCATAATCCATGACTAGCCAGTAAGGGATAGATTGCATTGAGATTGAGAAATGAATGAACCAGACCAGTTTTGCATAGATCCACCCTCCTCCCCATCCTGCGTGGGGATACAGGCCTATAAAAAGTCCTTCCTCTGTTGGCATTACCATACTTCTGCTATTTGAGTTCTGAATCTACTTGTGGAAGATCTGGTGAGTTTGGATTCTTGAATTAATCTGTTTTAGATGCTTTCAGGAATTTGGTTTAATATGGAGATCAAGTTTGATGGGTTTGAAGTTACAAGTTTGATGCTCCTTTGCAGACATCAATTTAGAATCTGGGCACAATGATATATACTCCTTTCAGATTTTGATAGTTTGATATTCCTAGTGGGAAAATATATTAGTCAGAAAGCGTTGATAGAAAGAAGAGGAAAGAACAGAGTATTTTTATTTATGTTATTTGGTTGATTCTTTCTGTTCTGATTCTAAAAGCTTATGTTTAGAAAGCGTGAAGATTGATAGCTGGACTGGGACTTCAAGCAACATCATTATGATGCGAAACTGCATTCAAAGTTGCACTGGATTTTAGAATGCCAATTGCTTTTCTTGAGAGTGCCATTTCATAACATTTTATTCGCTTATTTTAAATATGGTTTCTTTGGAAAACAGTCTTTAAAAAAAGAGCTTTTTCTTAGAGCTGATGGAGCAATTGGCTAGAGAGGAAGGGAGAAGTTACAAAGTCATAAAGGAGGGCTTAAGAAATTCAAGCATACATAAGATCGGAAAGAAACTATCCCAAGGTTTAGGCAATTTTGACTTAAATGAGATGATGACTTCTTTAATTATATCTTAAATTTAACAAATTAAATTGTAGTTAAATGATAACTTCTCTTAATAGACTACTGAACATTGCATATAATCTCTTTCAGATTCTTAAACTTCAGAAACATGTCTTTTAACGAGCAGCAGTGCAAGCAGCCTTGCCAGCCACCCCCGGTGTGCTCAACAAAGTGCCCACCTCCAAAATGCCCTGAGCCTTGCCCACCCCCAAAATGCCCTGAGCCTTGCCCACCTCCTAAATGCCCTGAGCCTTGCCCACCTCCAAAATGCCCTGAGCCTTGCCCACCTCCAAAGTGCCCTGAACCTTGTCCACCCCCAAAGTGCCCTGAGCCTTGCCCACCCCCAAAGTGCCCTGAACCTTGTCCACCCCCAAAGTGTCCTGAGCCCTGTCCACCTCAGCAGTGCCAGCAGAAATGCCCCCCTGTGCAACCACCTCCATCATGCCAGCAGAAGTGCCCACCCAAGAGCAAGTAACTCTTCAAAATGGCATCTGGATCTGGAAAAGATAAGAACGATGGCCTCACCTGTTCCTACAGACCTACCTTGCTTCAAAATCTACCATAGGCACAAGAAGCTTTTCCACTTCGTGTCTGCTATGCTTATGATAATTCCTAGCAATAAGAGATTTCTTTCCAGGAAGTAGCTAGCTGAGAAGAACAACCTATGGCATTCAGGAGTTTCAGAAGGGAGTGCTGTGACTCTTCCTGAGATAAAGCAGAAAATTACCTCTCTGTCTTTTTATTTTTTATTTTTTATCTAGACAAGGGTTTCTGACATGTGGACAATTGTTACTTATTCTCCACTTCTTATCTGATTTTCTTTAATTGCGGTTGAAGTGATTTGCTAATGGAATCTAGTCTTTCGGTGATGATCGCAATGTAATATACATAAAAGCAAAATTATAATGATAAGACATGTACGATGTTAATAATTCAACATTGCATGAATAAATCTTTTAAGAATCTACGCCATTTTGTTAAGTATAATGTATTGTAGTTTTAAATTTTTCATTTTTGGGTTACACCTGGCAATACTCATGAATTATTCATTGGCTTTGTACTTAGGAATCATTCTCTGGTGGGGCTTTGGACATCATATGAGGTAGCAGAGACAGAACTTGGGTTGGCTGCATGCAAAGCGATTACCCTGTTGTGCTATCATTCGGGCCCTTATTTGTTGTTTTATTGAAGAAACATGTACCTCTAGGACTTCAATCTCCCTACAAGCTTGAGAAAACAATATTTGCAATATAAATTTATCTCAGGCAAAAATTGAACAGATTTGCTAAATATATACATTTTAATTTATGGCATGTTGCTTCAACACATTTGAGCACATGCTATCTAGAATAGTATGTGTGATAGAATATCTTCAACATATACTATCTAGAATAGGAGATAATTATTATCTCCAATATAATCAACATTTTCATCTTCAAATCACAATCTCACCATTTTTATTCCAGCAAGAAAGCAAATCAGATGTATGTAGAAAACAGGAATATTCTTAAATTTTATTATTCATTTATAGTTTGTTGATGGATCTCTTATAACTCACTTTTTTGTGATATAGGAGAAAATTGGAAAGATAGAGTATTTAAATAAAATTATTATAGTTATTAAAACATGGAATTTTGGGTTACATAAACCCATACAGCCACTGGACAGCCATAAAATGGGTTGTCCCTTTAAGGGTGGAGAAATCAGAAGGGACCCCCCTGTCAACTGTCATTGAAAGGCAGTTGCTTGGAATCTTGTGCTCAGTGTGTGTGTGTGTGTGTGTGTGTGTGTGTGTGTGTGTGTGTGTTTGGGGGAGGGGTGTTGCTGTTTAGTCTGGCTGTTTCTTCCAGATGCTGGCTCCATTTCCCGATGACTTCACTGAAAGGTTATTGTCAGACTAAGTCCTGGAAAAACTGGCGGCTAAAGTTTCTGCAGCCCCTTTGCTCTGCCTTTCCCTCTTTTCTGCTCTTCTCTCTTACTGACTCCTCACCTTCATCCTAACCTCAACACACACACTCTCTCTCTGTCTCTGTCTCTCTCTCTGTCTCTCTGTCTCTGTCTCTCTCTCTCTCTCTCTATCTCTCAGGGTTGGCTGGAAGGCCCCTGGCCTCCCTATACCCTGCCTGTTTCCCTATTAAACCTGGTCTCCCCAAAAAAACATTATCTCTTTAAAGGTCTCTGGCAGGGTGGGTTCTGGTAATGAAGAAAGGAAAATAATGCTTTCCTAATTGGCAATTTATTGCCTTCTTCCATGTGTGCAATTTTCTAATTTTATTAACTCACAAAAATTCAGTTTAATTTTGTCATATCTACTGAAATAAGAATTGTAATACATTTGAGAGTTAATTATCTGCAAAGTTATTGCTTCTATGCAGTTTTCCTCTAAACTCTTAATATACCAATCTGGTGAACTGCCATAAGAGGGAGGGGTTCTTTAAATAAATACGTCTACAAATAGAACTTGCTATCTTTCTGTTCTCCCTGTATTTCTCTCTTTCTTTCTATATGTTTTTCTCTTTCTCTGTAACATATACACACTAATAACTATGGTACTTTATAATATCTTATTAAATCATATATATATATATTTACATGTATTTAAAGTCAAGAGACTCATCCTCCTATAGCTTTCACTTACAACTAAATTTTAGTATGATAGAGCTGTAGATTAAATAAGAATCTCAGATTGCTGTTCATATGAGATGTTGACATGTAAAAAAACATAGACCCTGATATTTGATTCTTACATTTCCACTGCCCAGTCTTATTTGGCATACTACAGAAATTAGTTTCCTAATTGGACTGCAGATAAAAGAAACTTTAATTACATGGTATTACTTCAGTCATATGGGATTAATTAGTTGGTAGAAAAATTGATATAGGAAAGTGTAAATATGGCATTAATAGTTCTCTGATGGAAAAATAATTGCTGCTGTAATTGATTATAATGATTTAAGATGCAGAGCAACTGATGTGAAGTTTGTGTCTAGCAGGATTTGGAGAAGTGGGGGTTCCTAAACCCCAAGATGGGTTCCTAAACTCTCAAGAGATCAGTGTGGCATTTCAATTGTTCTGGGCCATTTAGGTTGAAGATTTAATTTCTACAGAGCAAGGGTATATATATTCTCTCTAATTATAGCTCTAGGGACTGCCAGGGCTACACTTCATGTTGCCTAGAGTCTCTTGGATTACTCCCATTGATGCACCAGATCAAGTGGAAAGAAGTGAAACATATGCAAGCTCCAGAACTCTTATATTATCTAGTGTAGCAGGGTATTTTTGGTTTATTTTTTTAATGATATCTTTATTTAAATACTGTTATTACAATCATATTTGTAGTTGGGTTTCAGTCATAAAAACGAACACCCCACTTTACCAGTGCAACATTCCCACCACCAATGCCCCATCTTCCTCCACCTTCTTCCCCTGTCTGCATTCAAGACAGGCATTCTACTTCTCTCACTCATTAACATTGTCTGGATAGTTGTCAGTGTAGTTATTTCTCTAACTGCACTCACCACTCTTTGTGGTGAGCTTCATATTGTGTGGCAGTTCTTCCGGCCATCATCTCTGGGAATTATTTCAATAATGTCTTTTATTTTTCTTAAAGTCCATAGATAAGTGAGACTATTCTGTGTGGCTTTCTCTCTCTCTGAATTATGTCACTCAGCAATACTTTAAAATTTTTAGATGCACAGAGGTACGATTCATAGTTCTTCAAATCAAGTTTCTATACTCCACACAAATGTACCAATGAGAACTAAGAGTTTCAGTTGGATGAGATTATTTCTTGGAGGTATATGACCTGTTATAAAATAAATGGTTATTTGAGTACCAGGAACTTGATGATTTCACTAATATTCTGCTTTCTTCTTCACAGCTACAGAGAGTTTGTAAGTTAGAGGACTGTGCAACCTTAGCCCGCATAAGCTAATACAAATAGAATTGATTTATGCTTTCTTTTTTTTCCTTTGACTTCAGCTATTAAAGTGTACCTGTTTCCTTCTCAGACACAATTTCTTTGCTATATCTTAATTAAGGAAAAATCCACAAGGCACTTCAGGATGGTAAAACCATAGGAGGAAAAACTGGACACTTTTTTTGGCATGATGAAAAGGTCTTTCCAACTTGAACTTTGCTATGAATAATAAATGACTTCTTTGGAGAAAGAAGGATATTTAGGAGGGTATTTGTTATAGCATCAAGTCAATCTTGAGTAGCCAACATATTTTGATAATTCATTTTTCTTTCTACTTAGTTGGTTTTAGGGATTAGAGACTATATGTATATATTACAATAGAACTTATATGCCAATTAAAAATATAGTCATAGTACTTAGAGAAAATAGTTTTAATTTAATTTTAAATACTCTAAACACCACGGTCACAAGATTGTTGTTCATACAGTTGTCTTTTTGACAGTTACAAAGTTGTTCATAATTGAGTTTCATACAACGTTCAACACCCTTCATCAGTGCATATTTTCTAGACCAGTGTATCCAGTTTTCCTCCATCTTTCTTCTGCCTATCTCTGAGAAAGACATTTTTCTTCTTTTTCTTTTTCTCTCTCGCCCTCTTCCTCTCTTTTTTCCTTCTTTTAATTTTAGACACTGTAATTTGTAATATTGTTATTGAAGGGATATCATGCATATCACTTTATCTCTTCAGCACCCAGTTTTTATACAGAAGAATTATTTCCAATTTTCATTGTCATAGTGGTTCCTTCTCTGCTCTAACTGTACTGCCCACTATTTGTGGCAAGCTTCCTACCATGTGCTAGTCCTCCTGGTCCTCAACTTTATTGTCTTTGGAAATTACTGCCATATTATCTTTTTAAATATCCCACAAATTGGGGCTGGAGAGAGCACAGCCATAGGGTGTTTGCCTTGCCAGCAGTGGACCCAGGACCAACAGTGGTTCGAATCCCGGTATCCCATAAGGTCCCGCATGCCTGCCATGAGCTATTTCTGAGCACAGAACCAGGAGTAATGCCTTGACAACTGCCGGGTGTGGCCCAAAAACTAAAATAAATATTCTACAAGTGAGTGAGATTATTCTATCTACCCCTCTCCCTCTGACTTTTTTTATTCAGCATAATCCATATCCATCTATGTACAGTATAAGCAAATTTCATGACTTAATTTTCCTAGTAGCTGCATAGTATTCCATTGTATAGCTGTATCACAATTTCTTTAGCCACTCATTGATTCTCAAGCACTTAAGTTGTTTCCAGATTCTGGTTATTGTAATTAGTGAATCTTAGCTTTAAGCAATGCAATCAAGTAAAAATGTAAATATAAGAAGTAACACAATTGTTTGCTTTATATCTAAAAATCATTATTTTATATAAAATAAAGAAAGAATGCATAATATTATTTCAGGTTTTGCTATTTTTTGCAAAAAAATCACAAATTTGTTAAATATAAAATCTATAAATTAAAATATAACTGTATTGCTGACAATTCTGTTATTTGGCTAAATATTTTTTACTCTAAAGATGAATTAGTAAAATTACCAGTCTTGTTTCCTATGCTTTCTACTGCACTAATTGTGAAGTATGTAGCTTTCAACATGGCCGTTTTGGTGCTATGTTTTTTGTATCATTCTGTTACTCTCCGACAGTATACTTATGCTGTGTTCTCACAAAGAGTATAATGTGAGCATAGAACTTCTCTTTAGAGAAATGTCAGTATATCAAGAAAATACCATGTGAATTTTCTTTATTTCCCTCCCAGTCCAGAGTAATCACTTCATGAATGGCAGAGAATGATTGAGAGGACCAAATGGCTCTACAATGTAGGACATGTTTGAGAATATGAATTATGGGTTTTAGAATGGAATAAGTAATTTGGGTAGATTACAGATATAACAATATGCCTTAAATTAATCAAAATTGACAAGCTATGTTAGCAAGCTAGAAATCAGATTTGAGACCAGAGCATTCAAAGTCAGAGTATTATAAAGGGAATCTAACTGGAATCTAACATAAGTGTATAAGTCTAACTGGAATCTAACTTAAGTGTATTTGTAAGGAAAGCATGATTCTGATCCTGGATGCCCAGAACAAAGTAACATTTCATAACTCCCACTACCAGTTCAATAATTCTCTGTAGGGATAACTTTCTACCCACCTAGTACCAGGTCAAGACTTCTCTATATCTTACTTTCTTGTCAATCTACAAGTAGAACCTTATCATTTCTACTTCACAAAAGGAGAGAAAAGAATTGAGTCAAATTATGACACACACCCAGGAGTAGAATTTAAAGGGCCTTTAATGGGGACTGTAATGGAGAGTGTAGAGCAGTTCACTTGTTTATCTTCAGTCCCTCTTCAGATCCTTCTTGAGCAGCTGAAATTATGGTTCTGAGTTTCTAGACTCATAAAAGAACTCAAGAGGTTTAGTGGCCCAGAATGCATGGATGGAATTGTTTTGTAGCACATGTTAGGGGTGAAAATCAGGAAGGGCAGACATCATGATAACGAAGAATGACTAGGATCCTTAAGTAGAAATAGGGGGTGAACAGCAGTGGCAGGCTCCTCAAGATCATGGCTGTGAACCACATTACTTTCGCTTGGTATTTTGTTGATATGGGTCAGCCAACTCAGGATGACAGGGGTCAGGCATCTTGGGATGGCATGGGTCAGATATCCTGGTGTGGCAGGGTTCAGGTACCTCGTGTCGGCAGGGCTCAGGCACCTTGGGGGGGCAAGGCTCAGGTGCCTTGAAATGGCTAGGCTCAGGCATCTTGGGGTAGCAAGGCTCAGGCATCTTGGGGTAGCAAGGCTCTGGCACCTTGAAATGGCTAGGCTCAGGCACTTTGGGGTGGCATGGCTCAGCCACCTTGGGGTGACAAGTTTCAGGCACCTTGGAGTAGCAAGGTTGAGGCACCTTGGGGTAGCAAGGTTCAGGCGTCTTGAGGCGGGTAGGCTCAGGCATCTTGGAGTAGCAAGGCTCAGGCAGTTTTGTTTGGCAAGGATCAGGCACCTTGGCGTAGCAAGGCTCTGGTACCTTGGGGTAGCAAGGTAGAGGCATTGTGGGGTGGTAGAGCACAGGTTCCTTGGTTTGGCACGGCTGCTTGGTTTGGTTTATCTCCTTGGCTTGAGGGGCACATGGATCCTGGGGTGGTGGAGACTTGCAGGGTTGTTTCACCTGCTGCTGTGGCTGAGGTTGGGGGAGTGGGGTACATGGCTGCTGCTGCTGTTGCTGCTGAGGCTGAAGAGGTGTGGTACAGGGCTGCTTGCGCTGCTCAGAACTCATTCTTCAAAGAAGAGTAAACCTAGAAACAGATTCTTTTATAGAGAATAAAAGAAGCTTTACTAATTTATATTAATGAAGAAGCTGCCTCTTTTTTTTTTTAAAAGCTTTTGGGCCATACTTAGGGCTTACTCCTGACTCTGCACACACAAGACTTACTCCTGGAAGGACTTCAGGCCACATGAGATGCTGGTTATTGAATCCAGGTCAGCTGTGTTCAAGTCAGGACACCTAACCACTGTCCTATTTCTCCATTCCCTCAAAGAGCTCCTTTCAATGCCACTTATCTTAGGAAGTAAATGTTCTTATTTTTCCTTTACTACCTTTGGGAACACTGATGCTTTATGAGTCTTGGAAGGGAAAGACTGTGAAATAACTTGTTCTGGCATATTTGAGTCCTCTCTTCCTGACATGTCATAAAAACAATTAGTAGATATGGCACATAATTCAGGTATAGAACATTTACCCCTAATGTTCAAGGCCATCGGTTGAAACCCTAGCACCACAAAGTAAAATAAAACAAGCCCAATCAGAACCACAACATAATAGCAACTGCCTGAGGCCATAGTATTACTGGGTAATTTGGAAATATGAGATTTAAAAAACATACACTTAAGTTCTATTTAATCCATATTTTAGAGAATGGCTGATAATCAGAATGCTTTTTATTTCTCTAGATTCTTCTAAAAATGTCACCTCTGAACTTTCTCACCTCATAAACTTCAAATATTTTTCTTATTCCAATGGTGGAAAACGCAAACAATGATAACAAAAGTCAAACATCTCATGTTGAGTGAGTTGTAAAAAGTTTCAACACTTGACTCACCTGGTAGGCTGAACGTGGACTATTATAGGCGCTTGGATGTGGTCTGATGTCTACATCTCTGGCTTCTTAGAAAGAGAATGGGCGCCATCTTAAGGGAGTTGGTTCTTTTCAAACAGCTGTGTCTTCATCTTTGCCAAACTGGACTCATCTCACTCTCCTACATTTACTAAGTGGCTCCGCCATTGTGATGAAACCACTCTCATGACATATTTTGGGCACTGGCTGTCTGATGATGATGTCATAGGTTCATACTACTAATGAGAATCTTCTGTGCTTATATTTAGTGTTTACAGTGAAGGTCCTGTGAGCTTGTAGGCAAAAGAAAACATTTCTAGGGCTCATGGAACTAGAAACTGCTGTGTTCTGGACACTGTCATCATTAGCACGATGCCAACTTGTTGAAATAGTTGATTAATTCAGTGTGAAATTTGTAATTTTTAGGAAAAAAACAGTGTTTATCTAAAGAAAAGCTGTGGTTTTTAGAAAAATAATTATTACTGAAACCAGTTATTTTTATTTTTTTGCTATATATACTTTTTATAAATGTTTAATCACCACAATTACAAGCATAGTTGTAGTTGGGTTTTAGTCATAAACAGAACACACCCCCTTCACCATTGCAACATTCCCACCACCAATGTCCCCAATTTTTCTCCTTCCCCATCCCTTCCTGAATTTGAGACAGGCATTCTACTCTCTTTCATTAACAGTGCCATGATAGTTGCCAGTGTAGTTATTTCCCCAACAGCATTCACCACTCTTTGTGCTAAGCTTCATATTTGTGAGCCTGACCTTTTGGCCCTTAACTCTATTATCTCTGGAATTATGCCAATAATGTCTTTACATTTTTTAAACCCATAGATGAGTGAGACTATTCTGAATCTATTTTTCTCTGACTTATTTTACTCAGCATAGTAGATTCCATGTACAGCCATGTATAGGAATATTTCATGACTTCATCTCTCCTGACAGCTGTGTAATATTCCATTGTGTCTATGTACCACAGTTTCTTTAGCCATTCATTTGTTGAAGGGCATCTTGATTGTTTCCAGAGTCTGGCTATTGTAAATAGCACTGCTAGGTGTGAGAAAGGGATTTTTGAATTGTATTTTTGTTTTCCTAGGATATATTCCTAGGAGTGGCATAGCTGGATCATATGGGAGCTCAATTTCCAGTTTTTTGAGGAATCTCCATATTGTTTTCCATAAAGGCTGAACTAGATGTAGACGACATTCTCACCAGCAGTGAATAAGAGTTCCTTTTTCTCTACATCCCCACCAACACTGCTTGTTCTTGTTCTTCGTGATTGTGCCAATCTCTGTAGCATGAGATGGCACCTCATAGTTGTTTTAATTTGCATCTCTTTGATGATTAGTGATGTGGGTTTTATGTATCTCAAATATTTTACCTCTTTTCTGGACTTTGGTACATGTTTACTTTCACTTATATCTCATCTTTACAGATCCCAAAAATGGAGTTAAAAACTTTACTGGTCATCTTGTGGGGTTTTCTGAACTATTGTAACCTAGATTTTGTTCCTTGGTGCTCATGACATTAGCAATGGACCAGATAGATAAGAACTTAAATCTCTATGCCTGTATCTTGTCTCTCATTCATTTCACCATACATACATCTTTAGGTGTAAAAAAGTTGCCATTCAATATTCTCCAGGCTTTTATCTGATATAACTCTGCCATTTTTGGGGGGTGGTCTAAAGTGCATTGACTAACAGGTCTGAATGTCTTTTATATGGCAATATTGTAATTTTTCCTCAGCATTGATGATTTGATAAGTCATTTTCTAGGAAGTCATAAAGTATTTAATTCCAACTAGAAATGCTCCATATATCCTTTTAAATGGACACTACTTTCTTCTCACTTTCACTTCTGATCCTTTTCCTAGGGAGAACATTCTCAAATGCTGAGAATTGACGTCAAGTTTTTATAAAAGCCACATTAAGAAAAAAAAAGATTCATTGTTCATTAAGGCTGGAGAGATAGTATGGAGGTAAGGCGTTTGCCTTGCATGCAGAAGGATAGTGGTTCAAATCCCAGTATCCCATATGATCCTCCGAGCCTGGCAGGAGCGATTCCTTAGCGTAGAGCCAGGAATAACCCCTGATCACTGCCAGGTCTGACCCCCAAACCAAACCAAACAAACAAACAAAAAAAATCTTTCACAAGGCAGAGAGATATTACAGGGAATGTGATGCTTGCCTTGCAGCCAACCATGCTTCCATCTATTCCTGGCATTGCTTATGCTTCCCTGAGCATTTCTACGAGTGTTATCTCAATACAAAGCCAGGGATAATTCCTGAATACAGCCAAGTATATCTCAAGGAACCTCCACATATAAAAGAAAAGTTCATATAAGTATTTTAAAGTGCTTATTTAGATAATAAACTCGTCACAAAAAGGTTCTGTAGTCAATGTTGAACTTAATCTAAGTACTTCATACGTTTTATAGAGTGATTGAGGATAGTACTTTGATAATTTACTCTTAAATTGTAATCCAACAATAAGGTTAGAAAGAAGGTTCTTTTTTATTAGTATCATCCAGAGATAATAGAATCTGAATCTTAAATAAAGAAGCTACCTTTCACTCTGATAGGAGGAAGGGAATTTCACGACTTGTCATGGAACGACTCATCTGTCTTTGTGGCTCTTTACTTCTAAGACTTTTATATTTTGGAAATTCATGTTTGTTGGTTAAATAATTCTTCAAAAGAGAAGACTTTGGGGGAGACACTGTCAAGATGGTTACTGACAGGTAGAGTATGAGGAGAACTAATGGTAGATTTGTGTGGAAATGTACCATGTACTAGTCACTGAAAACCAAGTGTCCAGGAACTCTATAGACATGTCTCAGAACATAATGCAGAAGTTTAAGGAACTGACTCGAGATTTCTGGTAATACAGCTCATTTTGCATTATGTAGAAACACCTAAATAGACAGTGACAGTAAATCACATAGTTATTAATTCTTGTAGGAAATGGGTGCAAGTATTTCTGATGAGCTAACTATAGCTGCACTTGTGCAATCGGTGAGGAAAATTTTTATTTAGTTCTTTGATTACACTAGGTGGTGCTCAACACCACTTCCTGGCTCTATGCTCAGGAATAACTTCTGCCAGGAATTGTAGAAACCCATTTTGCATCTCAGGGCTTAAACTGGGTTGGCCATGTGCAAGGAAAATGTCATAACCACTTTACTATCTCTCTGGCCTCTGAAGAACGTCTTTCAACTCCTAAAATAATAAAGATATTTTATTTTAGGGATAGAAAGCTAGTTTTGCATGCAACTATCCCAGGTTCAATTCTTGGCTCACCTACCAAGCCTACCAGGTTGAGAAAAGAGATAGGTAAAATCTCTGAGAACTGTTGAGAGTGCCCCCCGCAAAGATACTGCATTGCTTCCCATTCATTCCTATTCAGTATTTTAATTCCCATAAATGAGTGTTTTAATATGAGGATTGTTATTCTAAATATTATTGTTCAAAGAAAAACTGCTTTTTCACATATAGCAAGGTAAAGTTTGATGAAAGAAATTTCAACATTGTAAACTTTTTTTCTGGGGGGGGGCACATCTGGTGACATTCAGAGGTTACTTCTGGCTCTGTGCTCAGAAATCACTTTGGTTAGGGGGCCCATATGGGATGCCAGGGATTGAACCAGGTCAGTCCTGGATTGGCTGCATGCAAGGCAAAAACCCTACAGTTGTGCTATCGCTCCAGCCCCAATCGACATTGTAAACTAATAATTGTACTTTTTACTTATTTCACATAAAGATATTTTACATTGAACTCTTTTTAGATTTATTTTGTTGGAGTCCATATTGAGCAATTTGGGGGATATTCCTAAATTGATGTTCGGGAGTAGTTCTCAATGCTTCTTAGGAAACCATGCAGTGCAGTGTCACAGATTGCACCCGAGTAGCCAGCGTATAAAACATGTCCTCCAACTTTAGGCAGTGGGGTATGATCCCATAATGTACAGGAGATCTGGATTCCCATTGATAATTCTTTGCTGACCAGACTGAGAGAATCAGAAGCTCTCAAGCTCTCGCAGTGCTATTTATGGGGATCATTCCAATGCTTTCAGAGGTTTCTGAGATTGGATCAAGCAGTATTTTCAGGACGTCTCCAGATCTTCATTTGGTGATTGTTAGGGGACCCTGTGATGTCACAGATTAACTGAGATCAGCTGCAAGCAAGACAAAAGCTTTAGTGCCTCTCTAGTCTCCTGTGAATTTTTTTTTTCCTCTAGGTGGAGATGGGTTTGGGCCACATCCATCTGTGCTCAGGGTTTATTCCTGGCTCTGTGCTCATTCCTGTCAGTGCTCAGGGGACAAAATGAGTGGCTGAATGTTAAACCTGGGCTGGCCAATTCAAAGGCCAGTACCTTACCTACTGTACTTTCTCTCCAGCACCTACAAATATTATTTAAGTAAAGAGAATATGAAAATTAGACAAATATACATAAGGAGCAAGACTAAATTTAGTTTATTCTTCTTTAACATCAGCACAGAGGATTCTTCTCTCTCTCTCCTCTCTCTCTCTCCTCTCTCTCTCTCTCTCTCTCTCTCTCTCTCTCTCTCTCTCTCTCTCTCTCTCTCTCTCCCCTCTCTCTGGTGGTGCTCAGGGATTACTCTTTGCTTTGTGGTAAGAAATTGCTCCCGGCGTCCCATATGGTCCCTCGTATCTGCCAGGATTAATTTCTGAGAGCAAAGCCAGGAGTAACCCCTGAACTTAGCAGGGTGCAACCCAAAAACCAAACCAAATAAAAAAAAACAAAAACAAAAAAAAAAACTAATAACCTGGTTTGCATGAGTAAGTCAAGTGCCTTCCTTGCTATACTATAAAAAAATTGCTCCTGGCAGGCTTAAGGACCATATGGATACCAAAGATAGAACCTGGACTGGCCTCGTGCAAGGCAAACACCCTACCCACTGTGCTATTTCTCTGGCCCTAGGATTCTTTACTGAAATGGAGTTTCCCTTGTTCTCATTTTCTTAATTTTAAGGTCATCTTCCAAACTCCCTACTCATGAATCATTCAAAATAACCCATTATAAAAATAAAGAATTCATATTTTATAATATATGCATCTAATCATCTGAGAAAAATACATCATCAAATTTTCTTTTCAGATTCAAATACAATTCAAAATTAGCATGACTATCATGACCAAGATAGTTATGGGGAAGGATGAAATATCCTTAGATTGTATTGGTTTCGTTATTTCTCAAGATAACTTTAAATCACTTGAAAGAACAAATCAAGGACTATTTGGTCATGAAGTGCCCTGTAGTCTCCTCTCTGTGATCTAGAGACACTTTTTAACAATTGGTTAAAACAAAGCATAAGTGGCGATAAAATATGAGGACCCTCCAACTCAAGATGAAAATAACTCATGTGATTCATTCAACATATTTAAATCATCACTTCAGTCAGTGTTTTGGATTCTTCTTCTTGCAAGCCAGTGAAAAATAATCATGATCTTTGGCTTTGTAGGGTTTTCACATGACTCGGAAGAATGGAAGTAAAATTAACTTTACAACAAGGGTTTAAATAATTTCTATTTGCACTGGATAGAAGGAATAGCAGAAACAAATCAGCAAATATAGTTAGTTCATGTTCACTGTTAAACTTATGATTGAACAGATTCAAAGTACATAAAAGAAGTATATATGAGTATATATATATATTTATTTATTTATTTTTATTTTTTTGGTTTTTGGGTCAGACCTGGTGACACTCAGGAGTTACTCCTGGCTATGAGCTCAGAAATCACCCCTGGCTTAGGGCACCATATGGGACACTGGGGGATCTAACTGTGGTCCATCCTAGGCTAGCACCTGCAAGGCAGGCGCCTTACCACTCTGTGCCACTGCTCCAGCCCTATCTATTAAAAGAGTTTCTTAAAAAAATCCTAATAAGGGCCCGGAGAGATAGCACAGTGGCTTTTGCCTTGCAAGCAGCCGATCCAGGACCAAAGGTGGTTGGTTCGAATCCCGGTGTCCCATATGGTCCCCCGTGCCTGCCAGGAGCTATTTCTGAGCAGACAGCCAGGAGTAACCCCTGAGGAACGCCAGGTGTGGCCCAAAAACAAACAAAACAAAAATCCTAATAAGAGAATATTCTTGATTGGTGCATGACCATGCCTGGCCAAATCTCTACCCTAAATCAAACAGGAGACCTAAAACCCTAATCCAATCCACATTCTGAGAAGAAAAAATCATTGAATATTCTTTTTTTTTCTTTTCCTTCAGATTCAACCCTGTGCTCAGGGGTTACTTGCACTTAAAAATCACTCCTGGCAGGCTTGGGGGACCATATGGAATGCCAGGGATCGAACCTGAGTCTGTCCGGGTAGGCAGCATGCAAGGCAAATATTCTACCACTGTGCTATCACTCCATCCCCACAATCATCATTTTAGTCATGAGTTAATCATAGACAAGCCTAAGTCTAAATTTGCCAGTTAGCTTAATTAAACAATTGGCCTATACTTGAGTTTCTTCTTTACACATAGCTAAACCTCTAACCTAACTCTAATAGGAATCCTAACTCTAAACTTAACCCAGTTCCAATCCAAATCCATATAGTAACCTTTAGACCTAAATGTACCAATTACCCTCAATTGAAAAAAAAAATAACCCTATACTTAACATTCATTCTCACCATAATGAAACATAACCAAAACTATATGCTATGATAGAAATCTGTTTTTTGCCTTAAAACCAATTTTATTGAGTTACTAGGTTTTACAATACAGTGAGACATAAATTTATGGATACATTATCTCACACCCATTATCAGTGAGCCCACTTGCTTCCCAACCAAGCCCAAAGACCCTTTTACATAAGCTCAATTCTTTTTTTTTATCTTTATTTAAACATCTTGATTAGAAATATGATTGTGATTAGGTTTCCATCATAACCCTAAACCTAATACAATCCATATTCTTAGAGTAGCCTTTATTCAAGTTTTTTCTAAACTGATAAAATATGCCTTAACTGAACAATCAGTCTAGACTTAGTTTATTTATTTTATTTCTTTTTTTTTCGTTTTAATTTTTTGGTTTTTGGGCCACACCTGGTGACACCCAGGAGTTACTCCTGGCTATGTGCTCAGAAATCGATCCTGGCTTGGTGGACCATACGGGATGCTGGGGGATCTAACTGCGGTCCATCCTATGTTAGCGCATGCAAGAGAAATGTCCTACCATTTACACCACTGCTCTGGCCCCTAGACTTAATTTTTATTTTCAACTTTAAATATAGCCAAACCTATACCTTAGCTCTAACAAGAACCCAAATCTAAACCTAATCCAATCCACATCCATGTTAAATCCTCAGCCTACAATGACCAATAGATCTTGATTTTATAATAATTCAATAATTAATTTTCATAATTCAATAATATTTTCATAATTCATAATTCAATAATTACATTTTCGAATGTAAGCATAGGAAATCTATATCCTAACTGTGACAGGAATTCTAACCCTATCCAACCACACCCTTGGAATCACTATTACTCAACTCAAATATAATTTTTATTGTATTTATTTATTTTTTGCTTTTTTAGTCCACACTCAGAAATGCTCAAGGATTATTCCTGGCCTCTGTACTCAGGAATTACTTCTAGGTGATGCTCTTGGCATTATATGAGATGCCGAGGTTTGAAACCAGATTGACCATATGAAAAGCCTTAAGCACTACACTATCACTCCAGTCTCTTACTTCAAATTTGAACCCTAATCCAAATCTTTCGAGTAATCCTTACCCAAGCTTTAGTCTAAATATTCAAGTTAGTTTCAATTAAAAAAAAGCCCCAAATTTCACTTTCAACTTTATTTTATAATAATTTTTTTAAGCACCATAGTTACAAACATGTTTGTTGTTGGGTTTCAGTCAGAAAATAACACCCCCTTTCTCCAATGCAACATTCCCACCATCAATGTCCCCCATTTTTCTCCTTCCCCACCGTTGCCTGTATTCAAGACAGGCATAATACTTCTCTCACTTATCAACATTGCAATGATAGTTAGTTGTTAGTGTAGTTATTTCTCTAGTTGCACTCACCACCCTTCGTGGTGAGCTTCATATTGTGAGCCAGTCCTTCCAGCCTCATCTTTATTGTCTCTGGGTCTTATTACAATACTGTCTTTTATTTAAATCCCACAGATGAGTGAGACTATTCTGTGTCTAGCTCTCTCCCTCTGACTTATTTCACTCATCATAATAGATTTAATGTCCATCCATGTGTCGGAAAATGTCATGACTTCATCTCTCCTGGTGGCTGAATAATAATCACTTTCAACTTTCAACATAGCCAAACCTATGCCCTAATTTTCACTAGAGCTGTGTGCTAGACTGGAAAGAGTATGCTGAAGGCAGTCAAAAGCAAAAGAAGAGTCAGTTTATCCTCTGCCTTTTTTGTATCGTTATATCAGTACATGAGACTATATCTTGTTTTCTCCTCGGTGTTTCTTCAGGTAACCAAATATCATGACCATTCCTTACATTTGCTTATTTTTGGAAAATCACCACTCTATCAAGATTATTTATTGGAATTGCTTAATGTCACAAATATTTTTAAGACAGACTACATAATTATCAAGAAGTGCTCGTTTTAGAAAACTTAGTGTTATTAGAATAACACTGGATTTTATTCCAATTCAGTATATACACTTATATTTATCAATATTTTAAAAAATATTCTTCATAAGAGTAATGCTGAAGAACTATATGAATCAAATATTACATTATAAAAATACTAGCTTGATAATATAAATAAATATTATATAAACAGTACAGGTAATGTAGCATAGATATATAAAGATAATATATTTATAATATATATAAATATATAAATTTGCAGAAATATGAATGTGATAGATTCACCAAATATTGGGAAAATATTTGAAATAAATATTCTACAAAGCCAATGACACCAACCTTTTCTTCTTGATTATATATTGTTCATAATAGCTCTCCTATTTTCTTACCTAGACTCCTGTCCCAGTACTCACCACCACCTCCATCTTTGGCACTATTCTCAACAGGTAATTATCCCCTGACTGCCCCTTCTTCACCTTATGATTTTTATTTATCAAAGCCACACCTATAGGTGCTTGGGAAATAGCATTCACAGTAGCTAGTGGTGCTTGGGAAAGGGGAAGTGGGAAATATTCAGTGTCAGGATTTGAATTTAGAGTCTTGCGTGTGCTAGACATGTGTTCTACAAGTTTAACTATCTCATTGATCCTCACATCAGACTATTTTAAATATATCAATAATATTTGTTTTATGTTTATTTAATATAGAATTCTCCCTGCATTACTGAGTACCTGATTGGGGTGCCTACAAATATGTCTGGGATAGTGGACTCAATAAGATTCCAAAGAAAGAGAGGTAAGTCTCTAGGTTTGCTGGTAATATATGGAGTTACATGGGAGTTTGGAGTGCTGATTACAGAGCATAAATGGGAACAATCAGAAGCGAAAAAAAAAAAAGAAGAAAAGTAAGTTGAAAGATGACAAAGAATAAGTATACAGATGGTTCTCTTAGATATTCCATAAAAATTTCTTGAGATAGAAATATGGAAATAATGAGAATCCCCTTAGTCATTTTTGAAGCTGAGAAGTTTCTTTTTTCAGGGAATTACGAAGTCATGGTGTCAGTAAGATGAAGAATAAAAAAACCAAGACTTTGAACATAAACAAACAAAAATTTCTTTATCTGTACCAAGACCAGCTGTCTACCTAAGTTTGGCATAGCTTGCCTAGTAGACTTCAAATTCTGCATATAAAAATAGTCCCAGCACTCTAAATTGCTAACTCAGAGATCAAAGAAATAGTAAAGGGATAAGGTGTTTGTCTTACATGTGGCCAACACTGCATCCATTCTCAGCATGATCCTTGTCACCACATTGCCCCAAAGCATTAGTAAGCTGAGAAGATGTGTCCCTGGGGATTTCCAAGCATTATGAGGTAAATTGAATTATCATTTGGCAGTGTAGAGGAGCACTAAATCCTCTGCACTTGCAGTGAATCAACTTGAACCATTGAATCACTTGAACCATTGAACCACTTGGCTGAAAATCATTGAGAGAGGCACCAGGTCTTCTGAAAACTTCTTGGTGACCCCCGAAATAAATTACTTAATTATTTTTCTTTTCATATTATTTGATTACCTAATAAATAATTCAGTGGGTGACATTTTTTTCCATCCACAAATAGGAACTAAAGAAAGAAGAATCCGATGAAATTTAGTTCCAGTCTTTACCTAGCAGCAAGCAGCCAAGCCGTGAGTAGGATTTGAGGCTCTGAGTGGGGTAACAGACGCATCTAGGGTAAGATTAAACTAGAGGATTTCATGGCCTTTTTATACACCAATAATGATAAAGAAGAAATGTATATTAAATAAACAATCCCATTCACATTAGTGACACACAAACTCAAATACTTTGGCGTCAACTTATCTAAAGATGTGAAGGACCTATACAAAGAAAACTACAAAGCATGGCTTTAAGAAATAAAAGAGGACACAAGGAAATGGAGACACATACCCTGCTTATGGATTGAAAAGATTAACATAATTAAAATGGCAACACTCCCCCAAAGCATTGTACAGACTTAATGCAATTCCTTTAAGGATACTCATGACATATTTTTAAAAAGTGGGCCAAGCACTCCTGAAATTTATTTGAAACAATTAACACCTACGAATAGCTAGAGCTACCCTTAGGAAAAGGAATATGGGAGTCATCACTTTCCACAACTTTAAATTGAATTACAAAGTAATATTCATTAAAGCAACATGGTATTGGAAAAAAGATAGATACTCAGATTAATGGAATAGAATTGAATATTCAGAGACTGTTTCCAGACATACAATCAGACATACAATCAATTAATCTTTGATAAAGGGCAATAAATGTAAAATAGAGCAATAAGTGGTGTTGGGACAGCCACATGCAAAAAAGCAAACTCAGACCTCCATCTAACACCATCATAAAGGTCAAATCCAAATAGATTAAAGACCTTGATATCAGACCCCAAACCATAAAGTATATAGAACAACATGTAGATAAGACACTTCATGACATTGAGACTAAAGGCATCTTTTTTATTTATACTTATTATGATATTTATTTATGTATAATATATAATTTATATAAACAGATATAAATCTATAAATAGATTAAAATTTATCTTACATTAGGTTGTGGTACTTGAGTCAAGTACTTGTTTCTTTTTATTTAAACAAATGTTATACATAATTGTGTTTGGGTTTCACTCATGTAAAGAACACCACCCATCAGCAGTGCAACATTCCCATCACCAATGTCCCAAATCTCCCTCCTCCCCACCCAATCCCCGCCTGTAGTCTAGACAGGCTTTCTATTTCCCTCGTACATTCTCATTATTAGGATAGTTCAAAACATAGTTATTTCTCTGACTAAACTCATCCCTGTTTGTGGTGAGCTTCATGAGGTGAGCTGTAACTTCCAGCTCTTTTCTCTTTGTGTCTGAAAGTTTTTATTGCAAGAATGTCTTTCATTTTTCTTAAACCCCATAGATGAGTGAGACCATTCTGTGCCTTTCTCTCACTCTTTCTGACTTATTTCACTCAGCATAATAGATACCATGTATAGGAAAATTTTATGACTTCATCTCTCCTGACAGCTGCATAATATTCCATTATGTATATGTACCAGAGTTTCTGTAGCCATTCATCTGTTGAAGGGTATCTTGGCTGTTTCCAGAGTCTTCCTATGGTAAATAGTGCTGCAATGAATATAGGTGTAAGGAAGGGTTTTTTGTATTGTATTTTTGTGTTCCTAGGGTATATTCCTAGGAGTGGTATAGCTGGGTTGTATGGGAGCACGATTTCCAGTTTTTGGAGGAATCTCCATATTGCTTTCCATAAAGGTTGAACTAGACAGCATTCCCACCAGCAGTGGATAAGAGTTTCTTTCTCTCCACATCCCCACCAACACTGCTTGTTCTCATTCTTTGTAATGTGTGCAATCTCTGGGGTGTGAAGTGGTACCTCATAGTTGTTTTGATTTGCATCTCCCTGATGATTAGTGTTGTGGAGCATTTTTTCATGTGTATTTTGGCCATTCGTATTTCTTCTTTGTCAAAGTGTCTGTCCATTTCTTCTCCCCATTTTTTTGATGGGATTAGATGTTTTTTTTTTTCCTTGTAAAGTTCTGTCAGTGCCTTGTATATTTTGGAGATTAGCCCCATGTCTGATGGGTATTGGGTGAATAGTTTCTCCCACTCAGTGGGGGGCTCTTGTATCCTGGGCGCTATTTCCTTTGAAGTGCAGAAGCTTCTTAGTTTAATATATTCCCATCTGTTAATTTCTGCTTTCACTTGCTTTGAGAGTGCAGTTTCCTCTTTGAAGATGCCTTTAGTCTCAATGTCCTGGAGTGTTTTACGTACGTGTTGTTCTTTTTTTTTTTTTTTTTTAGATTACCACTCTTTAGTTTATTGTAATTGGGATGACAACATAAATATAAATGGAGAGCACATCCTGGCCTGATCTTTGAAGTTCAAACTTTTGTTTAATAACCTCTTAGATACATTTTGGTTCTCAGGATAAAATTGTTCTGACTCTAGATTTTCCTTTAGACTAAATTTTTTTAAATTTATTTAAACACCTTAATTACATACATGATTGTGTTTGGGTTTCAGTCATGTAAAGAACACCACCCATCACCAGTGCAACATTCCCATCACCAATGTCCCAAGTCTCCCTTCGCCCCACCCGACCCCCTCCTGTACTCTAGACAGGCTCTCCATTTTCCTCATACATTCTCATTATTAGGACAGTTCAAAATGTAGTTATTTCCCTAACTAAACTCATCACTCTTTGTGGTGAGCTTCTTGAGGTGAGCTGGAACTTCCAGCTCTTTTCTCTTTTGTGTCTGAAAATTATTATTACAAGGGTGTCTTTCATTTTTCTTAAAACCCATAGATGAGTGAGACCATTCTGCGTTTTTCTCTCTCTCTCTGACTTATTTCACTCAGCATAATAGATTCCGTGTACATCCATGTATAGGAAAATTTCATGACTTCATCTCTCCTGACAGCTGCATAATATTCCATTGTGTATATGTACCACAGTTTCTTTAGCCATTCGTCTGTTGAAGGGCATCTTGGTTGTTTCCAGAGTCTTGCTATGGTAAATAGTGCTGCAATGAATATAGGTGTCAGGAAGGGGTTTTTGTATTGTATTTTTGTGTTCCTTGGGTATATTCCTAGGAGTGGTATAGCTGGATCGTTTGGGAGCTCGATTTCCAGTTTTTGGAGGAATCTCCATATTGCTTTCCATAAAGGTTGAACTAGACGGCATTCCCACCAGCAGTGGATAAGAGTTCCTTTCTCTCCACATCCCCGCCAACACTGTTTATTCTCATTCTTTGTGATGTGTGCCATTCTCTGGGGTGTGAGATGGTGTCTCATCGTTGTTTTGATTTGCATCTCCCTGATGATTAGTGATGTGGAACATTTTTTCATGTGTCTTTTGGCCATGTGTATTTCTTCTTTGTCAAAGTGTCTGTTCATTTCTTCTCCCCATTTTTTGATGGGGTTAGATGTTTTTTCTTGTAAAGTTCTGTCAGTGCCTTGTATATTTTGGAGATTAGCCCCCTAACTGATGGGTATTGGGTGAATAGTTTCTCCCACTCAGTGGGTGGCTCTTGTATCCTAGGCACTATTTCCTTTGAGGTGCAGAAGCTTCTCAACTTAATATATTCCCATCTGTTAATCTCTGCTTTCACTTGCTTGGAGAGTGCAGTTTCCTCCTTGAAGATGCCTGTAATGTCCTGGAGTGTTTTGCCTATGTGCTGTTCTATATATCTTATGGTTTGGGGGCTGATATCGAGGTCTTTCATCCATTTGGATTTTACCTTCGTACATGATGTTAGCTGGGGGACTAAGTTCAATTTTTTGCAAGTGGCTATCCAATTGTGCCAACACCACTTGTTGAAGAGGCTTTCCCTGCTCCATTTAGGATTTCCTGCTCCTTTATCAAAAATTAGGTGGTTGTATGTCTGGGGAACATTTTCTGAGTATTCAAGCCTATTCCACTGATCTGAGGACCTATCCTTATTCCAATACCATGCTCTTTTGATAACTGTTGCTTTGTAGTACAGTTTAAAGTTGGGGAAAGTAATTCCTCCCATATTCTTTTTCCCAATGATTGCTTTAGCTATTCGAGGGTGTTTATTGTTCCAAATGAATTTCAAAAGTGTCTGATCCACTTCTTTGAAGAATGTCATGGGTATCTTTAGAGGGATGGCATTAAATCTGTATAATGCCTTGGGGAGTATTGCCATTTTGATCATGTGAATCCTGCCAATCCACGAGCAGGGTATGCATTTCCATTTCCGTGTGTCCTCTCTTATTTCTTGGAGCAGAGTTTTATAGTTTTCCTTGTATAGGTCCTTCACATATTTAGTCAAGTTGATTCCAAGATATTTGAGTTTGTGTGGCACTATTGTGAATGGGGTTGTTTTCTTAATGTCCATTTCATCCTTATTACTATTGGTGTATAGAAAGGCCATTGATTTTTGTGTGTTAATTTTGTAGCCTGCCACCTTGCTATATGAGTCTATTGTTTCTAGAAGCTTTTGGTAGAGTCTTTAGGGTTTTCTTAATAGAGTATCATGTCATCTGCAAACAGTGAGAGCTTGACTTCTTCCTTTCCTATCTGAATTCCCTTGATATCCTTTTTTTGCCTAATCGCTATAGCAAGTACTTCCAGTGCTATGTTGAATAGGAGTGGTGAGAGAGGACAGCCTTGTCTTGTGCCAGAATATAGAGGGAAGGCTTTCAGTTTTTCTCCATTGAGGATAATATTTGCCACTGGCTTGTGGTAGATGGCCTTCACTATATTGAGAAAGGTTCCCTCCATTCCCATCTTGCTGAGAGTTTTGATCAAGAATGGGTGTTGGACCTTATCAAATGCTTTCTCAGCATCTATTGATATGATCATGTGGTTTTTATTTTTCTTGTTATTGATGTTGTGTATTATGTTCATAGATTTACGGATGTTAAACCAGCCTTGCATTCCTGGGATGAAACCTACTTGATCGTAGTGGATGATCTTCTTCTTTTTTTTTTTTTTTGGTTTTTGTGCCACACCCGGCAGTGCTCAGGGGTTACTCCTGGCTGTCTGCTCAGAAATAGCTCCTGGCAGGCACGGGGGACCATATGGGACACCGGTATTCGAACCAACCACCTTTGGTCCTGGATCGGCTGCTTGCAAGGCAAACGCCGCTGTGCTATCTCTCCGGGCCCGTGAATGATCTTCTTAACGAGGCATTGAATCCTATTTGCCAGGATTTTGTTGAGGATTTTTGCATCTGCATTCATCAGGATATTGGTCTGTAATTTTCTTTTTTTGGTAGCGTCTCTGTCTGGTTTAGGTATCAACGTGATGTTGGCTTCATAAAAGCTATTTGGAAGTGTTTCTGTTTGTTCAATTTCATGAAAGAGTCTTGCCAAGATTGGCAGTAGTTCCTCTTGGAAAGTTTGATAGAATTCATTCATTAGTGAATCCATCTGGACCTGGGCTTTTGTTTTTCGGCAGACACTTGACTACTGTTTTAATTTCATCAATGGTGATGGGGGTATTTAGATATGCTACATCCTCTTCCTTCAACCGTGGAAGATTATAAGAGTCCAAGAATTTATCCATTTCTTCCAGGTTCTCATTTTTAGTGGCATAGAGTTTTTCAAAGTAGTTTCTGATTACCCTTTGAATCTCTGTCATATCAGTAGTGATCTCTCCTTTTTCATTCCTGATACGAGTTATCAAGTTTCTCTCTCTCTCTCTCTTTCTTTGTTAGGTTTGCCAGTGGTCTATCAATCTTGTTTATTTTTTCAAAGAACCAACTTCTGCTTTCGTTGATCTTTCGGATTGTTTTTTGAGTTTCCACTTCGTTGATTTCTGCTCTCAGCTTTGTTATTTCCTTCTGTTTTCCTATTCTTGGGTCCTTTTGTTGAGCATTTTCTAGTTCTATTAGCTGTGTCATTAAGCTACTCAGGTAAGCTCCTTCTTCCTTCCTGATGTGTGCTTGCAAAGCTATAAATTTTCCTCTCAGTACTGCTTTTGCTGTGTCCCATAAGTTCTGATAGTTTGTGTCTTTATTGTCATTTGTTTCCAGGAACCTTTTTATTTCCTCCTTGATTTCATCTCGGACCCACTGGTTATTGAGCATGAGGCTGTTTAACTTCCAGGTGTTAAAGTGTTTCTTCTGAGTCCCTTTGGAGTTCACAAATAATTTCAGAGCCTTGTGGTCAGTGAAGGTAGTCTTCAAAATTTCTATCCTCTTGATCTTATGGATGTATGTTTTATGTGCCAGCATGTAGTCTATCCTGGACAATGTCCCATGTACATTGAAGAAGAATGTGTATCCAGTTTTCTGGGGATGGAGTGTCCTATATATATATGCACTAGGCCTCTTTCTTCCATTTCTCTCCTCAGGTCTAGTATATTCTTGTTGGGTTTCAGTCTGGTTCACCTATCCAGTGTTGACAAAGCCGTGTTAAGGTCCCCCACAATTATTGTGTTGTTGTTGATATTATTTTTCAGATTTGTCAACAGTTGTATTAAATATTTTGCTGGCCCCTCATTCGGTGCATATATGTTAAGGAGAGTGAATTCTTCCTGCTCTACGTACCCCTTGATTAATATAAAATGTCCATCTTTGTCCCTTACAACCTTCCTGAGTATAAAGTTTGCATTATCTGATATTAGTATGGCCACTCCAGCTTTTTTATGGGTGTTGTTTGCTTGGATAATTTTTCTTCAGCCTTTTATTTTGAGTCTATGTTTGTTTTGACTATTCAGGTGCGTTTCTTTTAGGCAGCAGAAGGTTGGATTGAGTTTTTTGATCCATTTAGCCACTCTGTGTCTCTTAACTGGTGCATTTAGTCCATTGACGTTGAGAGAAAGAATTGTCCTGGGATTTAACGCCATATTTATTTCAAAATTTGGTGTGTCTTTTGGGTAGTCTTGTCTTAGATTAGGTCTTTCAGTTTTTCTCTTAAGACTGGTTTTGTGTCTGTGAAGTTTCTGAGCTGTTTTTTATCTGTGAAGCCATGTATTCTTCCCTCAAACCGGAAAGTGAGTTTTGCTGGGTATAGTATTCTGGGTGAAGCATTCATTTCATTCAGTCTTGTCACAATATCCCACCACTGCTTTCTGGCATTGAGTGTTTCTGGTGACAGGTCTGCTGTAAATCTCAGGGAAGCTTGCTTGAACGTGATTTCCCCTTTTGATCTTGCTGTTTTCAGAATTCTGTCTCTATCTGTGGGATTTGTCATTGTGACTAGGATGTGTCTTGGGGTGGTTTTTCTGGGGTCTCTTTTGGTTGGTACTCTTCGGGCATGCAGGATTTGATCACATATATTCTTTAGCTCTGGAAGTTTCTCTTCAATGATGTTCTTGACCGTTGAATCTTCCTGGAAATTTTCTTCCTGGGTCTCTGGGACTCCAATGATTCTTAAGTTGTTTCTGTTGATCTTATCATAGATTTCTATATTCATCTGTTCCCATTCTTTGACTAATTTTTCCATTGTCTGCTCATTTGCTTTAAGTTTTTTGTCCAATCTCTCCTGCTGTATGGAATTGTTATGTATCTCATCTTCCACAGCACCAAGTCTATTCTCAGCTTCTGATACCCTGTCCCAGAGCTTATCCATTTTGTCATTCACTTCGTTTACTGACTTTTTCAGTCCTGTTAATTGACATGTTATTTCAGTTTGGAGTTTTGTGATTTCTGTCTTCATATTTTCTTGGTTTTTATTAGTGTTCTGTTCAACTCGATCCATGGTTTCTTGGAGTCCGTTGAGCATCTTCCATATTGCTAGTCTAAAGTCCTTATCTGAGAGATTGATTAGTTGGTTGGTCATTATCTCGTCCTCAGAATTGTCATCTTCATTCTCTATTTCTGATTCTGGCCTGCATTGTTTCCCCATTGTCACACTTGTATTGTGAGTTTTTCTACGTGTTGTGGTGGTATTCATTGTCTATATGATGCAGGCAGCACACTCCTCTGGCTCCTCCCTTTCTGGATGGGCTGACTTGCCTCTAAGGGAGGGGAGTCCTCCGTGGATGAAGCCTCACACTGGGTCAAATCTTAGGCCCGAGCACGCAACAGAGAAGACAGTCCTGAGAGAAATGTTTGCTTCTGTGATATAGCGCCGTTCTTAGTGTGATTTTTCCTTCTTGTTGCAATGGAGTTCTTTCCTTAGAAAGAGCGCACGGCCGCGTAGCGAAGCGGAGCGGCCGTGCTCCTCTGAGCCTCTTTTTGCCCCACTCGCAAGAGTTTCACGCAAGAGGACAGTAGACAGACATATTCAGGTCACACTCACAGTTTTTCACAGTTGGGCCCCACTGGGCCGGTGTACTTTCGCGGATTTTCCCCGCCTGGTGTCACACACAGGGAGCTGGCTTTTGCAAAGCTTTGCTGGTTTTCATGCTCTGTAGTCCCTCCCTGAAAATGGCGTCTGGGCGAGCGAGGTCTCTGGAGCCTCTTTTTGCCCCACTCGCAAGAGTTTCATGCAAGAGGACAGTAGACAGACATAGACAGGTCACACTCACAGTTTTTCACAGTTGGGCCCCACTGGGCCGGTGTACTTTCGCGGATTTTTCCCACCTGGTGTCACACACAGGGAGCCAGCTTTTGCAAAGCTTTGCCGGTTTTCATGCTCTGTTGTTCTATATATCTTAAGGTTTCGGGTCTGATATCGAGGTCTTTCATCCATTTGGATTTAACCTTCATACATGATGTTAGCTGGGGGTCTAAGTTCAATTTTTTGCAAGTGGCTAGCCAGTTGTGCCAACACCACTTGTGGAAGAGGCTTTCTTTGCTCCATTTAGGATTTCTTGCTCATTTATCAAAAATTAGGTGATTGTATATCTGGTAAACATTCCTTGAGTATTCAAGCCTATTCCACTGATCTGAGGGCCTGTCCTTATTCCAATACCATGCTGTTTTGATAACTATTGCTTTGTAAAGTTGGGGAAAGTAATTCCTCCCATATTATTTTTCCCAATTATTGCTTTAGCTATTCTAGGGTGTTTTTTGTCCCAAATGAATTTCAAAAGTGCCTGATCCACTTCTTTGAAGAATGTGATGGGTATCTTTAGAGGGACCACATTAAATCTGTACAATGCTTTTGGGAGTATTGCCATTTTAATGATGTTAATCCTGCCAATCCATGAGCAGGGTATATGCTTCCATTTCTGCGTGTCCTCTCTTATTTCTTGGAGCAGAGTTTTATAGTTTTCTTTGTATAGGTTCTTCACAATTTTAGTCAAGTTGATTCCAGATATTTGACTTTGTGTGGCACTATTGTGATTGGGGTTGTTTTCTTAATGTCCATTTCTTCCTCATTACTATTGGTGTATAGAAAGCCATTGATTTTTGTGTGTTAATTTTTGTAGCCTGCCACTTTGCTATATGAGTCTATTCTTTCTAGAAGCTTTTTCATAGAGACTTTAGGGTTTTCTAGGTAGAGTATCATGTCATCTGCAAACAGTGAGAGCTTGACTTCTTCCTTACTTTTCTATCTGGATTCTCTTGATATCTTTTTCTTGCCTAATTGCTATAGTGAGTACTTCCAGTGCTATGTTGAATAGGAGTGGTGAGAGAGGACAGTCTTGTCTTGTGCCAGAATTTAGAGGAAAGGCTTTCAGTTTTTCTCCATTGAGGACAATATTTGCCACTGGCTTGTGGTAGATGGCCTTAACTATATTGAGAAAGGTTCCTTCCATTCCCATCTCACTGAGAGTTTTGATCAACAATGGGTGTTGGACCTTATCAAATGCTTTCTCTGCATCTATTGATATGATCATGTGATTTCTATTTTTCTTATTGTTGATGTGTATTATGTTGATAGATTTATGGATGTTAAACCAGCCTTGCATTCCTGGGATGAAACCTACTTGATCGTAGTGGATGATCTTCTTAATGAGGCATTGAATCCTATTTGCCAGGATTTTGTTGAGGATCTTTGCATCTGCATTCATCAGCGATATTGGTCTGTAATTTTCTTTTTTGGTAGCATCTCTGTCTGGTTTAGGTATCAAGGTGATGTTGGCTTCATAAAAGCTATTTGGAAGTGTTCCTGTTTTTTTTGATATCATGAAAGAGTCTTGCCAGGATTGGTAGAAATTCCTCTTGAAATGTTTGAAAGAATTCATTATTAAATCCATCTGGGCCTTGACTTTTTTGGGGGGCAGACATTTGATTACTGTCTTAATTTCCTCAATAGTGATGGGTGTGTTTAGATATGTTGCATCCTCTTTATTCAACTGTGGAAGATTATAGGAGTCCAAAAATTTATTCATTTCTTCCAGGTTTTCATTTTTAGTGGCATAGAGTTTCTCAAAGTAGTTTCTGATTACCCTTTGAATCTCTGCCATATCAGTAGTGATCTCTCCTTTTTTATTTCTAATACGAATTATCAAGTTTCTCTCTCTCTCTTTCTTTGTTAGTTTTGCCAGTGGTCTATCAATCTTGTTTATTTTTTCAAAGAACCAACTTCTGCTTTCTTTGATCTTTTGGATTGTTTTTTGAGTTTCCACTTCATTGATTTCTGCTCTCAGCTTTGTTATTTCCTTCTGTCTCCCTATTTTTGGGTCCTTTTGTTGAGTACTTTCTAATTCTATGAGCTGCGTCATTAAGCTATTCAGGTATGCCCCTTTTTCTTTCCTGATGTGTGCTTGCAAAACTATAAATTTTCCTCTCAGTACCACTTTTGCTGTGTCCCATAGGTTCTGATAGCTTGTGTCTCCATTGTCATTTGTTTCTAGGAAGGTTTTGATTTATTCTTTGATTTCATCTCGGACCCATTGGTTATTCAGTATTAGGCTGTTTAACTTCCAGGTATTAAAGTTTCTCTTCTGTGTCCCTTTGTATTTCACGTATAATTTCAGGGCCTTGTGGTCAGCGAAGGTAGCCTGCAAAATTTCTATCCTCTTGATATTGTGGAGGTATGTTTTTTGTGCTAGCATGTAGTCTATCCTGGAGAATGTCCCATGTACATTAGAGAAGAATGTGTATCCAGGCTTCTGGGGGTGGAGTCTCCTGTATATATCTACTAGGCCTCTTTCTTCCATTTCTCTGTTCAGGTCTAGTATATTCTTGTTGGGTTTCAGTTTGATTGACCTGTCAAGTGTTGACAATGCCGTGTTGAGGTCTCCCACAATAATTGTGTTGTTATTGATATTATTTTTCAGATTTGTCAATAATTGTATTAAATATTTTGCTGGCCCCTCATTCGGTGCATATATGTTTAGGAGAGTGATTTCTTCCTGCTGTACATATCCCTTGATTAATACAAAATGTCCATCTTTGTCCCTTACAACTTTCCTAAGTATAAAGTTTGCATCATCTGATATTAGTATGGCCACTCCAGCTTTTTTATGGGTGTTGTTTGCTTGGATGATTTTCTTCCAGCCTTTTATTTTGAGTCTATGTTTGTTTTGACTATTCAGGTGCGTGTCTTGTAGGCAGCAGAAGGTTGGATTGAGTTTTTTGATCCATTTAGCCACTCTGTGTCTCTTAACTGGTGCATTTAGTCCATTGACATTGAGAGAAAGAATTGTCCTGGGAGTTAGTGCCATCTTTATATCAAATTTTGGTGTGTCTGTTGGTCAGTCTTGTCTTAAAGTAGGCCATTCAATTTTTCTTTTAAGAATGGTTTTGAGTCTGTAAAGTTTCTGAGCTGTTGTTTGTCTGTGAAACTATGTATTGTTCCTTCAAACCTGAAAGTGAGTTGTGCTGGGTGCAGTATTCTAGGTGAAGCATTTATTTCATTGAGTTTTGTCGGTATGTCCCACCACTGCCTTCTAGCCTTGAGTGTTTCCAGTGACTGGTCTGCAGTGAATCTCAAGGATGCTCCCTTGAAAGTAATTTCTCTTTTCGATCTTGCTGCTTTCAGAATTCTGTCTCTATCTGTGGGATTCATCATTGTGACTAGGATGTGTCTTGGGGTGTTTTGTCAGTGGTCTCTTTTAGTTGGTACTCTTTGGGCATGCAGGATTTGATCGCATGTATTCATTAGCTCTTGTAGTTTCTCTTTAATGAAGTTCTTGACCATTGATTTTTCCTGGAGATTTTCTTCCTGGGTCTCTGGGACTCCAATGTTTCTTAAGTTGTTTCTGTTGAGCTTATCATAGACTTCTATTTTCATCTGTTCCCATTCTTTTAGTAATTTTTTCCATTGTTTGATCATTTGCTTTAAGGCTTTTTTCCAATTTCTTCTGCTGTATGGAGTTGTTATTCATCTCATATTCCAGTGTTCTAATTCTATCCTCAGCTGCTGTTAACCCATGGGAAATCTCAACCATGTTTTTCTTCAATTCATCTACTGATTTTTTCAGACCTGTTATTTGACCTGAAATTTCAGTTTGGAGTTTTCTGATTTCTATCTTCATATTCTCTTGATTCTTATTAGTGTTCTCTTCTATATTTTCTTTGAGTTCTTTGAACATCTTCCATATTGTGACTCTATGCTCCTTATCTAAGAGACTGACTAGTTGGTTGGTCATGTTCAAGTCATCAGAGTTGCCATCGTCATTCTCTATGTCTGGCGCTGGCCTGTGTTGTTTCCCCACTTTCAAACTTGTATTGTGGGCTTTTCTACGTGTTGTGATTGTATTCATTGGCTAAATGATGTGCATGGTCAGGAAGCAAAGCAGCCGTGCTCCTCTGGCTCCTACCTTTCTGGGCTTGTAAACTCAACTCCAGGGAAGGCTCCAGGAAGGCAAGCCGTCCGAAGATGAGCCACACACAGGATGAAATCAGGCCGAAAATGCAGCACAACACAGAAGACAGGCAGATGGGGTGCTGGCATCTGAGTTCCAGCAGAGTTCCTCAATTCTGTCTCTCACTCTGAAGCAGGCAGGATCACCAGCAGGAACGCTAATTAAATCCAGTCTCAGGCAGCTGGAAACCGCATGGCCCAAGATGGCTTCTGCACCCTTCTGACTCCCAGCAGAAACCAGCAGGAATTAGTGTGTGTACATCCCGACCCACCTCTGAAGCAGGCAGGATCACCAGCAGTAAAACTGATGAAATCCAGTCTCAGGCAGCTGGAAACTGCATGGCCCATGATGGGTTCTGTGCCCTTCTCTAAAGGCATCTTTAAGGAGGAAACAGCACTGTTCGAACAAGTGGAAACAGAGATAAATAAATGGGACTATCTGCCAATCTTGCCTCAGTGAGAATTAGAAACTCACTCTTCTGTTATTTTTTCTACTATATACCCTTAGTATATACTATACTAATTTAGATAATTACCGTAACATAGAAATACCTTGTGAGACCTCCTAAATATTTTATTCTTGTTCAAAGATTACTTCTAAATCAGAGATTCCCAAACTTATTTGACCAATGTCCCATTTTCAGAAAATAAAAGGCAACTACTCAGCACATCCCTGTAAATTTACCTTCTTTAAAAGTGAACAAATAGAAAACAGCTATATACCCATGGATATAGCACACCTATATTTGTGTACCCTAGGTTCTAATAACCCCTGGATTGTTCCATCTCTCCTAGAGGGCAGTATTGCACACTTTTGGAAATCCTTAGGTAGGTCCTTTGCATCTCCTTAAAGGGTCTCAAACTCAATTTACCTGTGAGCCGCAGAAGGCAAAGTCGGGATGATCCTTGAGTGCAAAGTCAGTAGTAAGCCTTGAACATTGTGGGGTGTGACCCAAACAACTAAACAAAACAAAACAAAAAAAGATTCCTCTAGGGCAGGGCCACAAAATGTTGTACGAGGGCCACGAGTTTAAGACCCCAAGGCCATATCAGTGTGTGTGTGTTTTATTAAATATATTTTTTATTTAATAACATGATCATATTTGGGTTACAGTCATAACCAGAACACCCCCCTTCACCAGTGCAACATTACCCCTTCTCCCCTTCCCATCCCCTGCCTGTATTCGAGACAGGCATTCTACTACAGTAATTTGTTTTTAAGTTCAGTAAGTTGTATTTTTTTCCTTAAAGGATAAGAGTAAAAAAATATAGTAAAGGTGTGATAGTGGCAATCGCCAATGTTTGCATAGGTCCAGAAAAATGGAGAAAATGGAAAAAAAAATCCTTGACCTGATTACAAAAAGGCCTCACCCCAGAAGTTTATTGGCATAAGACAGACTCTGGGTTCCAGGCATACCAGTCTATCCAACTCCAGTCATTCTCAAGGTCCCGGTGAAACTTTTTCACACTTTAGCTATAGTTGGTATCAGACTTTTTATATTTAAAGACTCTGGATTCTGTGCATTTCTTTCGTTGATGTCAGGCTGATGTGGAGCATCCTCTAGTTTCAGCATATCATTAAATGCAGAGCGATCATATCATTAAATGCAGAACACCCTTAGTGTTCTTGGTATTTGGGGCTCCATGGCATGGGTCTGAAAGATAGGAAATAGTGCTCAGGAACCCCCTCTCTCCCTAGCACAATACTCATTGTATTTAAGGGGATATTCAATGTGAGAAATGAAATACAGGCTGGCATTAATGCTTGGCATGTGATCTATCACTTGAGCTCTTTCCCAGGCCCCAACTTATCCTCTAATGTTTTTTATTTTGTAGAATTGAATTTATTTTAACGTAATAATATTATGGATATATCAGTGCATTTATATCTACCACAGAACATTTAAATCTACGACATTCATTTTTATGACTTCACATATCCATTCTGTAGACATGTTATAATTTTATTTTATTTTTTTGGTTTACAGTACTATTAATAATAGTATCTAATAGACATAGTCTAACACCGCACCCACGACTAGTGTACTCAACTCCTTCTTTCAGGAACCCATGGATATATGCATACTTATGTTTATTGCTATACTTAGTACAATAGCCAAGATGCAGAAACTACCAAAATGTCCAACTACAGATAATGCATCAAGGAGTTTTGGTATAATTTTTGGTGATACAAGTCACTCATGGTTGTGAAGAGAAATTTCATTGTGTTTTGGATTTTCACTCCCTAATAACTGATATTGAGTATTAAAAAAGTTGTGTTTATATATATATATATATATGATGGAATGTCATGCAATTCTAAGAACATAACAAAATCATGTAATTTGCAGCAACGTCAATGAACTAGAAGACATGCTGAGTTAAGTCAATCAGAATGAAAGGGACAAATAGAGAATGATCTCTTTCAAATGTAGGTCTTAAAGCTACATAATGAGGTAGTAAATAAGATCCAAAGGCAACCTAACCCACACATTTGAGTTAGGGAGTCGAGAAGGATGGGGCTGGATTTTCTAGGTTCAATTTAGTTCTAAAAACTAGATGATTATCAGTAGTGAAAACCACAAAGCCAAAAAAGGAAAGAGAGAAAAAGGAGAGAGAGAAAAAAGAGAGAAGAGAGAAAGGCAAAGTGCCTGCCCAAGAGGCAGGTGGGTGAGGTAGGTGGGAGGGAAGAGGGCATCAGGCAGAGTAAGAGGAAAACTGTTGACATTGGTGGTGGGAAATAAGCACTGATGAAGATTGTTGTACATTGTGTGACAATGTGAAACTCATACATGACAACTTTATCTGTGAAAAAAAAACTGTTCTGAACAACCTTGTAACTATGGTGTTTAAATAAAAAATAAAAAATCAAAGCAACATATTTTATCATTTAGAAAGTTTTTGGCTAGCTAAAAATGAGCATTGCAGAAAAGAAAAAATTCTCATATATATATATATATATATATATATATATATATATATATATATATAGTTAGAATTTTTATAGAACCACATCTGAAAGGTCATCAGAATTACCAGAATGATAGGTTTTATTAATAAGTATTTACCAAATTAAGAATTTTTAAATATCCATCCTCCGAAACTAGGAATAGAAAAAAAAGTACATTACTGTTCATTCATAATGTTTATTCTCATCCTAAGTCTCAATTTAAGATGAGGCTATTTAATTGTAGGTGGCCTTCAAGTATCTTTAGACATATGACATTGAAGTTGTCAGTAATGTTTTCACCTTAACCTGCATAAGAGGCATACTCTTAAGACATGGCATTGGTACTTGTCAGCATGTCTACTATGACCTTGTAATGATTTATTGGATAATTTGTCTCTTACAAGTTTCCTAATATCTCCAGAAGTCTTTCTATACATACTTGGATTTCTTGTACACTATGTAAACATTTCTCTTATCTGCCCTTACCTGATAATATTGACAATTCACTTTATCAGAAAGAAAATGGGGTTTGTTTCCTCAGTGACTACCCCAAAATCCTGAAAATTTATTTGTCCTCTCTGCTGTGGTAATGGGTATCTAACATTTAAGACCTGGTACATAAAAACATGCACTGTTTGGCCACCCCTCAAATCAAGATGAAGTTGTTTTGTTCCAAATTAAAAAAAATTAAAAATAAATATACCAGGACCAGAGCTGTGGTGCAGGGGGTAAGGTGTCTGCCTTGCATATGCTAGCCTAGGACAGACCGCATTTCTATCCCTTGGTGTCCCATATGGTCCCCCACAAGCCAGGAGTGATTTCTGAGCACATAGCCAGGAGTAACCTCTGAGTGTGGCCCCAAACCTAAATATATAGATACCCTATAACCCAGTAAAGTGTACTCGTAGTATTTATCTAAAGAAAAAATGTGTTCATTCAAAAATATATTTCCACTCATAATTATAGCAGCATTGTTCACACTAGCCAAGACATGGAAAAATACCAATCCTCACTAACAGATGGCATGATAAAGATTTTGTGTATATGTAATCAATGGATTACTATTCAGTTATTTTAAAATGTAAATCCTACCTTTTGCTGCAGCATGGTTGAAGCCCCCCATAATGATGTTAAATGAAGGCATCAGAAATTGGAAGACAATGACCAAATGGTATGTTTCATGTGTGAAATATAAAAAACACAATAAAATAATTTTTAGATTCTGTAAAAATATAGTGATTACTCGAGGCAAAGAGGGACAAAGTGGGAGGAAATGGGAAATAATTTAATTTAGTAGCAGAAGGCATCTAGAACTTTGATAATGACTATGATGATTTTTAACACATATTGAGATATAAACATACACCTTAATTTAAATGCATTTTAAAGCAATATTTCATGAATAAAACTTTATTAAAGAAATAGAAGTTGAAGCTGAGAGAAACTGGGAGTCTGAAAACAGGGATAGGAATATAATAGGGAAAATTTTGGGGTTACTATAATAACTTTGTTGGGATTACCATCTTAGAAAAATGGCATTGTGGGCTGGGAAGGTGGCGCTGGAGATAAGGTGTCTGCCTTGTAAGCGCTACCAAGGAACGGACCGCGGTTCGATCCCCCGGTGTCCCATATGGTCCCCCCAAGCCAGGGGCGATTTCTGAGCACATAGCCAGGAGTAACCCCTGAGCGTCAAACGGGTGTGGCCCAAAAAACCAAAAAAAAAAAAAAAGAAAAAAAAAAGAAAAATGGCATTGTAGTAATACATGCTTGCTAACTGTCCTTTCACTCTTAGCATTCATAGCTTAATGACTGGCTCTTTCCCAACTCTGTAACTGAGTGTCCATGCCCTGCCTTAAACTCGTTTTCTGTCTTACTGGATCAGTCTGTCTGTGAGTTAAATAATTTAAGAAAACCTGAGCATCAGCTTGAACTATTCAAGAATGATGATAAAGTAAATAAATGAGAATCTTGAAAGGACAGTACTCAAGACATAGGCAATTTTAAAATGGGCGCCATGGAACTCAGACATGACGCAAGCCATAAATAAAGAGCCCTGATCCAGTCGAAGATACCCAAGTGATAGGTTATGATTTTTATAATGCAAGTCATTGTCATTTTTTTTTATTTTGGTTTTTGGGTCACACCCAGCAGTCCTTAGGGGTTACTCCTGGCTCTATGCTCAAAAATCACCCCTGGCAGGCACAGGAGACCATAAGGGATGCCGGGATTCGAATCACCGTCCTTCTGCATGAAAGGCAAACGCCTTACCTCCATGCTATCTCTCCAGCCCCAAGTCATTGTCATTTAAAAAAATCAGCCTTATATGTAATTGCCCACAAATACACACACATTAAAGCAATCAATCATAGTGGGATTCGATTCAATAGGCTACTTGTCTGTCTCCAGGTTCTATTCAGGGAAAAAGGCAGATTTAGCTAATGACATACACACAGCCAACAGTACAATTAAAAGTGATTTAATAAGTTTATAGCAGTTAACAAGCATTTTTTTTCCCATTCCCATTCCCTCTTCAACTGAATCATCAGGAGTGAGACCATCAAATCTCAAATAAAAAGACCTTCTTAGAACTCTTAGAAGATGAAAAGAGTCTTTGACTGAGAATAACAACATGATTGTAAAGTCTACAGAAAATTTCAAGAAATAAAAATAGAAGGTGATAAAGTGGGCAGAATCCAGTAGTCAGCTCAAGTGTGTGTTTGCAACATTACGTATGCTTGGTCTTCTGCTGACTAGGTTAGGGTTAGGGTTAGGGTACACAGAAAATTTTGGAACACAAGATAAAGACTGATGCTGATAATATGATTGCATTATCCATGCTACAAAGATATAGAACAAAGGGGGGATAGGCGGTCAACATTCCAGTCAACTTCTCAGCGATGGCTGCCAGTTACTGGTACTTGGTCTTCAGATGGCCTGCATCAGGAATAACAGTTGAAGTGCTTGACCCTGGAAGCTTGGTTTGGCCAGGCTGAGGCACCTTGGTGTGGCCAGGATGAGGATGAGGGTGGACTGGCTCAGGAACCTTGGTGTGACCCTGTCCAGGAAAGGTAGGATGGCCAGGATCTGGGTGCTTAGGGTCGCATGGCTCTGGAAACTTGGTCTGGCCAGTCTGGGGCACCTTGGTCTGGCCAGGCTGAGGATGAGGATGAGGATGAACTGGCTCAGGATGCTTTGTGTGACCCTGTCCAGGATAGGTAGGATGGCCTGGATCGGGGTGCTGGGGGTTGGATGGCATTGGAAACTTGGTGAGGCCACCATGAGGAAGCTTGGTTTGGCCAGGCTGAGGAACTTGAGGGTGGACTGGCTCAGGAACCTTGGTGTGACCCTGTCCAGGAAAGGTAGGATGGCTTGGATCCGGGTACTTGGGGTCGCATGGCTCTGGAAACTTGTTTTGGCCAGGCTGAGGCACCTTGGTGTGACCAGGATGAGGGTGAGGATGAGGATGAGGGTGGACTGGCTCAGGATGTTTGGTGTGACCCTGTCCAGGATGGGTAGGATGGCCTGGTTCTGGATACTGGGGGTGGCCAGGTTGTGGAACCTTGGTTTGGCCTGGCTCCTTGGTGATGGGAATAAATGGCTCTTGGGGTGGAGGTCGGCAGGGTTGTTTCACCTGCTGTTGCTCAAGCTGGGGTGGTGGGTGGTGGGGTTGTTTTTGCTGATAGGAGCTCATGCTGGAGAGAGGCTAGAACAGAGAGAGAAAAGGAGGCTCAACGACTGGATAAAACAATGTACCGGTACACGAGTATATTACATTTCATACCCTCTCATAGTGAAAGCTTCCCATTTCTCTCTAATTCCTTGAGTTGATATAAACCAAAAATTTGGTCATTCCTTTCAAGATGAGAAGGTTATAAAGGTAAATTATGGGCGCAGAGGGAGAGAGATTCTTGGCTCTTTTCTCTATAGCCTCTGAACACTCCTATTTCAGCAACACAACAGGACAGTCTCCTAGAATGATGCTACAGGTTTTATTTTTTTCCAGTTTTGGGGTCACAACTCAGAGTGTTCAGAATTTATCCTGGCTAAGTTTTCAAGATCATTCTTGGCAGTATTTCCGAATAGTGCCAAGGGCTGAACCAGGGTGAACCATGTAGTGTTAGGCTCCAAAAAGTAGGAGAGGAGGCAAAAGGCAGCAGGAGGTGGGAGTCTGAGAAACATTTTCTCCAGCAATCAGGCAGAGACGATTTAGAAGGAGCAAAAGAGTCTCCTAGCCCCCTAACACTTGAGTCCTGGGCTTTATATACCCTCTGGGCCAACTGCCATTTGGAATCATTCCTATGGTTGGACAGGGTACTTGTAACTGATGTCTTCACCCCTAAAGGGACAGAAGTTTAGGAGCTATAGAGTCTCTGTTTCTTTATATATGTCAAGTACCATCTTTCTGACTTTAAAAATGTGAGAAGTAATAAACCAAAATGTCTAAAGTCTCCCTGTCTTCCTCTCCAAAAATCCTTTTTTCTCACAAGTTATATATAATATGTTCTTAAGCTGGTACTGTTATCCTGAGCTTCTCTTCACATGAAACATGTTCATGCATGTATTCTGGGAGCTTTTCCATTTTGAGCTTCTTCTCTGCATATACTCATCCATTACCTTGTTATTCCTATTCACACTGCCCAATGCCAAGTCACCTTTCTCATGTACCCAGCACACTAGTGGCCTTGCCTGTCAGCTAGTCACTTTCTGTACATAATATTAACAACTTACCCCTTTGTACTATATTCTCTGATGGATCCTAGGTACTTGGAATAAAGAAAAGCTTAACTTTTGAGCACCACATTCACCTGCCAATATGTCTTCAATATTAGAATGTCTCAATATTGACTAGAGAGAAGTTGACAATTTTATCACAAGTTCTCTCAATGGCTGCAGAGGAAACTATCATCTCTAACCACTGAAAGATCATATAGACACCTGCACCCTGTCTCTATTCCCAAGTTCCATGACTGATCTAAGTAGGAACTCAACATGATTTATGAAGTCTCTTCCAAGTACACATTTTCATGTCCTAAAAATCAATATGTTTCTATCATATAGTATAACACCAATAAAAATAAAATTATATTAGTAAAAATTAAGAAAATACAAATGAGGAGACTCACCTGTGGTGTAGGAAAGGTCAAACTGTTGGCCTCTTGGGTCTGGTGTGGAGTCTCTGGCCAACTGGTATTTTATACAGAAAATGAGTCCTACCTTAAGGAAGTGGGATTTCTTTTTTGGCTACTCTATCTTTGTTCCATCTTTTGTAGTAAAAATCTCTGGCTTAACTTTTTTTTGGCGTTTATTGTTTGGGATGAGGTCATCTGTGCCTGCCACATGGTCCACCCTTTAAGGTTTTTTGTTGTGGGTCACAAACAACATTCTTGGATAGTGAGGTGTAACATGAGGAAGGTCAGGGCTTTGGACAGCAGAAACAAAATATCCAATGGACAAGAATCTATTATTCATATGGATAATCTTATAGACAATAATCTCATAGAACTAAGATTAGTTCCATTTTACTAGTCATCCCTAGTATATGTGTCATTAACAATAGGCATTTTTGATGTTTTGAGGAGTCTATGAGGAGAATAAAAATGTGTGAATTGCAATATTCTCTCAGTAGACCCATCATGATGGATGAAAGACAAAAGAGACAAAAGACTACTACTCTATAAATTCATCCTCTGGAGAGAATATGAAAATCATTTAAAATCTATATAGATATAGATTTAGATATATGTGTGTGTAGTTAAAGTAATTTTTAATGTAAGGTATGAACTCAAAAGGTCTGTCCAGAATGAGAAATTTCTGAAGACCCTGTCTTTGATATGTTTTCCACTTTGGGGGAAGACACAGCAATAAAAATTCCAATTCTCTGAATTCAAATGCTCTCTCCTTGTTTAGGTTAAGATTAAGCAGAAGGTCACTCAACTTCAGTTGACCTCAATGTATACCCTCCCTAGGTGTGGTTCTTGGAAATATAAACACCCTTAAATTTCAGGTATGTGTGGTTCCTCCCTTCCCAGAACTCTACCTTGGCTTTATGTCCCATGAATCTAAGTTCCCCAGCACAATTACCACCATAGTATCCTATCAGTTTCCCCAAATCTTAATACATTTTATTTTCACCTGCTGCCTGGTAAATTTTAAACAATAGGTAAGTTTTGTTTTACCCAATTTTCATCTAGATTTACCAAAGTCAGGGATGGTCAAAGGAAGGAATGTAGAAAGACAATGGCTTCTAGAATATTATTCACTCTTGCGACATTCACACTTCTATGAATCAAGAAAAGGATTAATTGAATCACTGTCCTCTTGTTTCCTTTCTGTCATGCCTCCTTCTATGCTAGAATTTGACAAGTGCCTCTCTATCTTCTCTCAGGTGTAACCAATATCAATATTCACAGCTCCAATATCTGGAACTACAGTAATTCTCTGGGTTTGGGTCCAGGGTTCTTTCTCACTAAAACTACTTACCAGGAGTCCCCTTCACTGTAACTTAGATTAAACTCTGATATGTCACCTGGATTCTAATCTCTAGGGAATCCTACATTCTGTTTTTCTGTATAATATCAGAACTAATTTGTCTCTGAGGATTTGACTAACCCAAAACATGTTCCAAACTTGGTCTCACTCATGTCCTTTTTTGATTTAAAATATTGGTTATAAGAGAAATTAACTCCTCATTTTCAGTGTTCTTTTCTTGCCTGGCCTTTATTAAATGAGATAGCATTCATTATAACAATAATTTCTCTTGTAACTGGTTCTAGAAGTTCCAGTATAGTAATAAGATTCTTTTTTTGGTCTTCAAAAAAACAATGCTTTGCCAGTAATACTATAAGTGCTACTATATATGATCTTTTTTCAAGGAAAATAAATGGAGGGGGCAGGAGATGTAGCCCATTAATATGCAAGTACCTGTCTTGTATATAAGAGGCCCTCAGTTCAAATACCAAAATTAAAATGTTGTCACTAAAGAAGATAAAGTGAGTAGCTTCTAATGATTGGTTCCATCATAAAAAAGTTTCCTTGGTCATTTTCAGCAACAACTTTCTCTGGTGTCAAGAGGCATTTTGCTTCCAAGTCTGTGCCTTTGAAGGTTATAATTCTGGCCATGTTGACAAATAATATTGTGTAATATTGTGCAATAATGTAATATCATGTAATCTCCAATTCTTCTGGGTATTATTTTTTTTTCAGAAATGAAAGTGTAGGAGCCAGAGAGATAGCACAGCAGTTGGGTGATTGTCTTGTATGCAACTAACCTGGTTCAATTCCTGGCATCCCATATGGTGTCCCAGCCTGTCAGGGGAGATTTTTGAGTGCAGAGCCAGGAGTATTCCCTGAGCACCATTGGGTGTGGCCCAAAAACCAATCTATCCATCCATCAATCAATAACTTAAAAAACAGAAATGAAAGTGTAGAATTTTTTTTAAATTTTTATTTTGACCAAAGTGCATTACAAATCTTTCACTGCATCATTTATGGTACATAGTGACAATGAATGAGGGGCATTTCTACCACCAGTGCTGTCCTCCCTCCGCCCCTGTTCCCAGTATGTATCCCATATCTCCCTCCTCTACCCCCAGAATGCTAGTGCAACTGGTCTCCACTTTATAGCTTGTTGTAGATTGAGCATCTATTCCACTATCATTGGAGATAAAAAAGATAAGAAAAAGGGGAGAAAAAAATTTGGTGACAACTACCAAAAAAAGAAAGAAGAGAGAGAGAGAAAAAAAAGAAAAGAAAAATGGAAGAAAAAAAATGGACCCGGCAAATAAAAATAAAAATAAATCTCTAATTAATAACCACAAGAGTGAAAAAGAAAGAGAAAAGTGAAAGAAAAAAGCGAAGTAAAATAAAGTTAAAACTAACAAATCAAAACAAAACAATAAAAAGTATGGGTGCTGGAGTGGTAGGATTTGGCGTTCCCCCTACTTTTTTTTTTTTTTTGCATAGACACAGTAAGCATTGGGGAAGAAAGGGAATTCCTGTGGCCTAAGAAATTCAGGGTTTCTCCATCCTTGAAGCATACCATCATGGGATCAACCCCTGGCTCCATATATATTCATTATCCCATCTCAAAGGCTTTATTGTGATGCCAGGAAAGTTTCCTCTCCGTTGTGTGTGAGAAAATCAAGCCACTGTTGGGCCGGAGAGATAGCATGGAGGTAGAGCATTTGCCTTGCATGCAGAAGGACGGTAGTTCGAATCCTGGCATCCCATATGGTCCCCCGAGCCTGCCAGGAGAGATTTCTGAGCGTAGAGCCAGGAGGAACCCCTGAGCTCCACCGGGTGTCACCCAAAAACAAAACAACAACAACAAAACAAAAACAAAACAAAAAACAAAAAAAAAAAGAAAGTGTAGAATTTTAAATTTTTTTAAATTTTCCTTGGACTATGTTTCTCCCTTAATCAGCCAGGGATTTTATGTTTCATCAGTGTGGGATGTCTGTGGAATATTTTTTTGTCTTTGATTCTTTTGTCAGATCAGTGAGGACCCCCGCTGAGGTCTATTTCCTGTAGAGTTATGCCTATAATTTCTTCAGTGTATTTTATGATTCTGGTCTAATCTTGAGGTCTTTTATTCACTTTGAATTAACTTTTGTGAATAATGTGAGGAGGATGGTTCATTTTTGTTATCTATATGTGGCTATCAGTTTTTCCACATCATTTCTTTTTTACAAATTTTACTTTACTTAAAGAACATGTATCACATCGTTGACTTAGTTTTTATTTATTTATTTATTTATTTATTTATTTATTTATTTATTTATTTATTTATTTTTAGTTTTGTTTTGTTTTTGGGCAACACCCAGTGATGTTCAGGGGATACTCCTGGCTATGTGCCCAGAAATCGCTCCTGGCTTGGGGGACCATATGGGATGCCAGGGTATCGAACTGTGGTCTGTCCTAGGTTAGCGCATGCAATGGGAATATCCTACCGCTTGCACCACAGCCCCAGCCCGATTTAGTTGATTTTAATAAATTTGTTTCCAAATAAGCAAAAGCAAAAATTATTTTAAAAAGAATAAACATTTTAAAAAGACGGAAGAAAAAAAGAATTAGAGCAACAAGAACATGTAAAACTTAAATAATTGTTAGAAGTTTTATAGTAAGCTCTTGTTGCTAGCTGGCCTTTCTATAATTTCATTTATTTCTGGACATTAAGTGACTTTAACTAAACATTATCATCTAACTTGGTGTGTTCCTATGTGGATGACAATATTAAATAAATGAAGCTGTCATGTGCCACATTTGTGTACAGAAATTCAAAGCACTATTGCTGATACTGTGACTTTTGTGGGGCATATTTTTGGCTTCTAGGTTTCCTGGAATTAAGAGAAGGTTGGAGGAGGGTGCCCATACCTACCCCAAATAAGTCCTGGTGATATCAATCTGGGGTTTGGTCAGATTGTTTTCTCTGAGGAGAACTTAGCAGAGTGGTAAATCAGGGCCATAGACAAAGAGGGAATTATGCATGATGGATGCAGTGGGCATGGCTTTGGTGGGTGGGGATTTGGCCAAGCCCTTCCAAGGATTGCCAGCTTTCAGCCAGTTTACCCAAGATTTTTCATGCTTGGTTTATATATCTTTCAAAACAGAATGAGTCCATGGAGCTGGACTGGTCAGCATCATTTCTTGAAGGTAATTTCTTTGTTCCACTTCATAAGTTTAGCTCCTCTGTCATGGATTAGTTTCCCATAAATCTGAGTTTAACTCAGAACTCTCAATTCTTCTACATTGGTCAAATCAATTGATTTGTATATACCATATTACCAAAAAAAGAAAGATAAATATTATATGATTATATCAATTGATGCAGAGATGACAAGAATCACTGTCCACTCATTATAAAAACTCTCAAAAAAAGAGAAATATATAAGGAACATATCTCAAGATAGTAACAGATACAACAACTCCCCAATCAATATCATAATCAGTGTTGAAAAACTGAAAATATTCTCTCTGATATCAGTTACAAGTATTAGTGTCCACTTTGTTCATTTTTACTCAACATAATCTTGGAAGTTCTTGCCTAGCAATCAGACGAGAAAAAAAATCAAAGTGAGCAAAATAAGAAAAGAAGTGAAATTACCACGACTCAGAGATGATGTGATATATACAAATATAAAACCCTAATTATAACACCAAAGTAAATTGTTAGAAACAAAACCAATGCAGCAGATTATAAAATCAACACAAAAATTTGTGCCATATCTATAATAATCTAGGATTATTTTAATATAATATAATACGGATAATCTAGGATCAAAAGAAATGAAAAAAAGCTCCTTTAAAAACAATTTCCAAAATCATGAAATGTCCAAGAATCAAAAAAGAAGAGAAAATCTTATGCAATATTAGTAGCTTAACTTCCAAATAAATTTGGATTTCTTTGATTAAGTCTTTACAAATTCTTCTGGCTAAAACTACCAAAGATATTTTGAACAGCAATGGAGAAAAGTGGACAGTCCTTTCTGAAACTTGATCTAAGAGAAGATGCTTACAAGTACTCTTCATCATGTTTAGGAATATTTATTCTACAAACATTTAATTAAGTTTTTAATCACAAATGGATGTTGGGGCCTTATAAATTAATCTGAAAAAAATCAAGTTTTAGATTTGACAGTGGGGCCTCTGCCAACTATGTTCAAGGATTATCCCTGGCTCTGAGATCAGGGATCACTTCTGAGAGGCTTTGGTGGGTCATATTATGTGCCAGAGATCCAACTGACTTGACCACATACAAAACAAGTGCTCCACCCATTGCAGCATCTTTCTAGTCTTGTCCTTTAGTTTTTTTTATTGTATTTAGTTTTTGTTTTAGGAATTATGGAGGCCACAATTATAATAGGATTTAAGAAAGTGAATGTAAGGAAAATGAGGAAGAAGGATGAATATAAACCAAATGTGTATTTTATATTTTATTACCTGCACAAGTTATTCTTATCTGCACAAGTTAGATCAATGATTAGCCTATGGAGTTGAACTTTTTTCAACTATATTTGATCTGAAGGTATTCAAAAAGAAAAAGACTTGTTTTCTAAATGGTCAGAAAATTCAGTAAGTCAGACAATTTTGCCAAGTAGCAGAATAAGAAGAGAAGGGATGAAACAAGCCAAGAACATTTGAAATGGCGTCAGTGTCAAGGGTGAGTGTTAGTAGAGTATTGGAATATCCATGGTTCTATCAGAAGATGGAAATACTATCTAATATTGTTTCTTGTAGGTCCCAGATTATGTAAGATTGTTTATGTGATATGTTGGCACTAGGAAACTATTTTATTTGGAGATGAGGTAACGTCCTATGATAATTACAGCTTACTCCTGACTCTATGTTTACGGATGAATCCTGGTGGTGCTCAGGGGACCATATATGGTGCTGGTAATAGAACCAGGATGGCCACATGCAAGGATAAAAAACCTTAACCGTTATACTCTTCCCCAGATTAATTCTCAAGATTAGTAAATTCAATTTTGAGCAACATCAAATTAACTCTAGGTATCTTCACTATTAAAATCAGTAAGTATATTGTCACTTCCAAATCCCTTTTATTTTCTCCTACTGAGTTGAATATTGGAAACTTTCTATTGCATGTTTACATGTCTCCGTGCTCTTGCTAATTTTATCTGTATATTGTGTTTGTGCGTCACCTGCTTTCTGTTACTTCGCCAAAAAATGGGGCTTGATTTTCACTGAAATAAGTAGATCTTTGGAAATTTTATGTTGATTATAAGATTTTGAAATAAGATCTCTAGTATTCCAGGCCTAGGTAATAGTCACTTGCAAACCTAATAATTATCTTGGAAATCAAGATGATATTAAAGGAGATAGCAAGTGAGGGGCTAGAACTTTGGCTCTGAGTGTTCTACAGAGACAAAATCACTAACCATTTCTTTTTGTTTCATCAACATCCCTGTTCTTGTGTTTCATAACCATATTTGGTACTATTTAATGTTCCTTTCACAATAATATTTTATTTTTTTAATTTTTTTAATTATCTTTATTTAAACACCGTGATTACAAATATAATTGTAGTTATATGATTACAGTCATGTAAAGAACACCCCCCTTTACCAGTGCAGGATTCCCACCACCAGTTTCCCAGATCTGCCCACTCCCCACCCCACCCACACCTGTACTCGAGACAGGCTTTCTTTTTCCCTCATCCATTCACATTGTTATGATAGTTTTCAGTGTAGTTATTTCTCTAACTGCACTTATCATTCTATGTGGTGAGCTTCATGTCATTAGCTGCACCTACATGGGAGGATGGGGGGAAGTAAGGGTTGGGACTGAGGCAGTAAAATATTAGAAATGAGCTTTGTAGGGCAGTATCAAGGTCCCAATACAAGATGGATATTATGGATATATAGAATATATGCACACAATACTATCAATATGAAAACAAAGAGAAAAAATTTCCACTGACTGTCCCAACATAAACCAGTGCTAGAACAGCCTGTCCTCCTCCCAGAGTACATTCCCATTAGTTTAGGGAGAGATAGGGGGAAAGCCTGTTGACCCCTGTAGAGTCCACCTAGACCGGTGCCCAGGAAAAGACTGAAGTCCAGGGGAGAAAAACCCTATACCTGGCAAGAGCTGACAATAATATTTTCTAGCATAGTGATCTGGAATCAGTCATTTTGGGGCAAATTATCCACCTCATATGGATCATCTGTTCTTATTTTTAATTCCTGCGTAATCTTTCTATTTTTTTCTTTTCTAAAATTTAGTACTTTATTGAAACAACATGGGCACAAGGTCATTCATAATACAATTAGTATTGCTTTTCACAATTGATTTATGATTGTTTCACAATTGTTTATGATTTTCAGTCATTCAATGTACAAGGCCCTTTATATCTTTTCTTAATCACTTGATAAATATGTTTCAGTAGTGATTTTACTTTATATTAGTTTTGGGGTCACACTAAGCTGTGCCTAAGTCTTGCTGCTCAGGGATGTCTCCAGGAGGTGCTCAGAGGAACATACTGGGTGCTAGGGATCAAATCTGTGTTGGCAAAAAAAACACTGCTCACCGATTTATCTCTCCAGCCCCTCAAGTGATTATTTTAGGAGAGATATTGTTTATATAGTATGTAAATAAAGTTGTATAAATATATGAAATGTGAAAACATGAATACCACATATTTTAGAGAAGGATACAAATGCTTCCCAGAAAGGCACTATATGACTGTGAAGCTACTTACAATAAAAGTTCCATCTGTGAGATTGTTTCTGTGTGCATTACGTCTTCGGAGTGAAGAAAATCAGAATATCAGGTTAAATTCTGTAAGAGTGATTTTTTAAAAGTTCTTGATGGGAGAGTTTAATCTATTGACATTTAAGGAAACTATTGACAGAACGGGCTATTTTGGCATTATATTGTGTAGGGTCGTTGTTGTACATTTGGGGATTTAGTTTGTGTAATTGCTCGTTGAGTAGCTCATTTAGGAACAGATTGGATAGTGCAAATATTGTGAGTTCTTTTTTGTCTGAGAATGTTTTTAATCCTCCTTCCCATGTAAATGAGATTTGCCAGGTAGAATCTTAGGAGAAGAAGTATCTCAGCTCCAGTATCGTGGAACTTAGTCATGATTCATAACAGAAGGAAACCCTGCTACTTACATGGATCTCCAGATAAGAATTCTATAGACATTTTATGGATGACCTCTAATTGGAGTCACACACCACATTCATAAAGACACACACACAGACACACACAGACACACACACACACAGACACACACACACACTTAAAAGACTCAGGCACACTTATTGAAGCACACAGTACAAGATTAAATAAATGCATTAACTAATTTGTCTCTGACAACACAAGGCAGGAATAATTAATTATTATTAATAATACACACAAAAAATCTAATTTGGATTATAAGATATTTAATGAGAATAGAGCAGAAATACAGGTTTTTAATACATTTTTACAACCAGATTATTTTGATCGCTTCACCAGCACATATACAACTAGATTATTTATTCTTGTAAACTTGTAGCATTGGAAACTGAAAAACCTTCTATGGACTTTGACAAACTATGGAGACTCAAAGGACTCTCCAGAGTGTGTTAGTCTAGGTTAGGGTTAGGGTTAGATGATATAGCAAATTTTGGGACACAAATAAGATAAAAGACTGATAGTGATAACATGATCGCATGATCTAGGCTACAAAGATATAGAACAAAGGAGGGGGTGGGGAGGCGGTCAACATCCTGGTCAACATTTCAGTGATGGCTGCCAATTACTGGTGCTTGGTCTTCAGATGGCCTGCATCAGGAATAACAGTTGAAGTGCTTGACCCTGGAAGCTTGGTTTGGCTAGGCTGAGGCACCTTGGTGTGGTCAGGATGAGGATGAGGGTGGACTGGCTCAGGAACCTTGGTGTGACCCTGCCCAGGGAACGTAGGATGGCCAGGGTGATGCGGCTCTGGAAACTTGGTCTGGCCAATCTGAGGCACCTTGGTTTGGCCAGGATGAGGATGAGGGTGAACTGGCTCAGGAACCTTGGTGTGACCCTGTCCAGGAAAGGTAGGATGGCCTGGATCCGGGTACTTGGGGTCGCATGGCTCTGGAAACTTGTTTTGGCCAGGCTGAGGCACTTTGGTGTGACCAGGATGAGGGTGAGGATGAGGATGAGGGTGGACTGGCTCAGGATGTTTGGTGTGACCCTGGCCAGGATGGGTAGGATGGCCTGGTTCTGGATACTGGGGGTGGCCGGGTTGTGGGACTTTGGTATGGCCTGGATCCTTGGTGATGGGAAAAGATGGCTCTTGGGGTGGAGGCTGGCAGGGTTGTTTCACCTGCTGTTGCTCAAGCTGGGGTGGTGGGTGGTGGGGTTGTTTCTGCTGGTAGGAGCTCATGCTGGAAAGAAGGCTAGAACAGAGAGACACAGAGAGAAAAGCTGGCTCACTGACTGGACAAAATATACACAAAATATACTACATTTTATACCCCTTTAGAAGTGAGAGCTCCACATTTCTCTCTGATTCTCTGAATTGACAAAAAAAAAAACTATGGCCATTCCTTTCAAAATTAGAAGGTTAAAGGTAACTATGGGCTCAAAGGGAGAGAGATTCTTGGCTCTTTTTCCTATAGCCTCTGAACATACCTATTTCAGCAATACAACAGGACAATCACCTAGAATGACTGAGGCTTCAGGTTTTATTTTATTCCCGTTTTGGGGTCACAACTCAGGGTGCTCAGAATTTACTCAGAATCACTCTTGGCAGTGTTTCTGAGAAGTGCCAGGGTCAGCCATGTACTAGGCACTTATCTTATTTCCTGTACTATCTCTCTGGCAACTTCAATATTTATAAAATGTGCAACCTGATTAAATGAAATGTCTAGAGACTCCTTATCATCTCCTTCATAGTGTCTTACCTTTCTAGATGTCAATACACAGTCTCTTTGAGCTGGCATGACTCCTCTGAGCTTCTCTTCACATGAACTTTCTGCATGTGTTCTAGTAGCGTTTTCATTTTGGGCTTCTATTCACATGTCCATCTATTACGTTGTTGCTCCCAGATACACTGCCCAATACCAAGTACCCTTTCTCATTTGCCCAGCATACGCACTGCCTTACCTAGTTCATTAATCACTTTATGTTCATAATGTTAACAACTTACCCCTTTGTACCATGTTCTATGGTGGACCATAGGAGCAAAGAGACCATAGGCGCAAAGAACCATACAAGCAAAGGAAACTTATGATTTAAGCCCTCATCCAGTAAATACAATCAATGTCTTCAATATTAAAAGTCCTCAATAATGTTTTGAGGGATGAATATTTTATTACAAGTACTCTCAGTACTACAGAGAAGCCTCCAACTAATCGAACAAAATATCATTACAGACATCTACTCTTCATTTTTGTTCCCAAATTCTAGGACTGTCATATAAGTGGAAATTCAAAAAGACTCAAGTCTCTTTAAAACAAAAATGAACATTTCATAAAAAATCAATATGGTCTTATCATGGAACACGAGCTCACATAAATAAAATTCTATTAGGTCAATATGAAGAATATCCAAATGAGTAGACTTACTTGTGTTGCAAGAAAGATCAAACTGTTCAAGTTTGTTGGCCTCTTGGATCTGGTGTAGAGGCTCTGGCCAGCTGGTATTTTATACAGAAAATGAGCCCTACCTTAAGGAAGTGGGATCTTTTTTGGCTACTCTATCTTCATTCTAGCTTTTGTAATAAATATCTCTGGCTTAACATTTTTTTGGTGCTTATTGTCTGACAATGAAGTCACTGAGCCTGTTCTCCTGTCCACCTATTGAGCTGAGGTGGCTGTGGATAACAAACAAGATTGTTGGGTTGTGAGGAATAAAACAAGGAAGGTCACAGCCAGAAACCTAGTATAAGGGATAAGTGCTTACTTTGAACTAAGAACTTCACTATCCCTCTGGTTCAATCCATGGCACCATATATATTCTTAGAACACCCCCAAAAGTGATCCCTGACCACTGAGTCTGGTTAAGTCCTAAGAACTACTGGATATGGTCCAAAAAAAAAAAACTAAAATGAGAAAGGTCTGGCTCAAGAAACAGATTTTTTTTGGACAAGACTCCAGTCCTTAACTCAGATGAATGTTGTTGAGCATGCTATTATTCGCAATAGATATGAATATAAATAATAAGCACTTCTGATTGTTTAGGAGGGAGTTTCTTGGTTAGGGTGGGAATGCGTGAATTATACTCTGTGGATCATTCTCCATGGGCAAGGGATAGACTAACTGCCTATTCTCGAAGTTCCTTCTTCACTCTGGAGAGAGTTTAGATACCATGTAAATAAAAAATTGTCAATGTCTTTGGAATTAGAGATTCAGAGATGATTGGACAGTTTCATTTACTGAACTTATGCATCATAAGGGCAAAGCTGAAAAGTATCTACATCTGAAGAGTTTTCTCTTACTGGGAGATATACAGGAACAAGGAAACTTTTAATTTCTGGAGTTTATATCTAAGCGATCTCTTTTATTACAAGGATGAAAAGTATGATGAAATATATGCCATTTATCAGAGTTAGCCTCAGTTTACTCTGTATTTAGGTATAGTCCTTAAATATTTAAACTTCCTTAACACTTAGCTCTGTGGATAGTTCTTCCTTCATAGCTCTTTGTTAGACCTCGTGACACTGAGTTTTCCTAAAACGATTACCATCTTGAATTCCTTCCACTAGTTCCCCTATATTTTATCATTTAAGAAGAAACTATAAAAATTACCAATTCTGTTTTGCTTTATAGATATGTAAGTCCATGGGCCATGGAAAGGAAGAATGAAAAGAAAGAAAGGAGAGACATAAAACAGTATTATTTTAGAGGTGTCTAAAACCAGTATTTCTTTAGAGACATCTGCTGTGACAATCATGAAGTTGAAATGAGTCACTCTTAGGATCATGAGGAGCAATGAGAGGAAGGTTTGTCATCCTCCACACCCTGACTCATTCTTCCCCCACCCATCTCCACTCTCAGCTAGGTACTTAACTTGGCACCTCCCTTGGAGGTGCCACTGTTACACTTAAGCCCTAGGATGGCATCACATTAACAATCCTTTCAATGGTATCCATGACTCTCTCCTGATCAAAAATACTGCTTAGGGAAGGGAGTGCTACAATGGCAGAATAGAGTGATCACTCTAGAGAAAGATGGGGTGCTGAAAGGAGGTTAAAAGTCCATGAAATATAGACAGGAAACAGCAGACATAGTTGAAGGGAATTGGACACTAATGAAAGGTTTGGTATTGGATTATTGTACTTTAAACTCAGTCAGGGACAATTGTGTAATTCACAGTGATTCAATAAAAAATAATCCAAATGTAGTAGAATAAAAATGGGAAAAAAAGAGACCATGTTTCAGGACTCTCTGAAATATGGCATTGTGATAAGACCCTACTATTCTTATCTATAATATTTATCTCCATAGATGTGCTTCTTCCTTCTCTATCTGACTGGTTTTTTTCTTGTATATTTCCTGAATGATTTTTGGCTCTTGAATTATTTTTTTAATTTATTCATCTTTATTTCTTTCCATTGAAATGTAGACTATCTCCTTCCCTGCCTTAATAAATATCTTATATCATCTAACAAAAACCTCACTTTACATTAGTGGCTAGAACTTCTCATTTAATCCAACCCAGTTGTTCTGGCTCCTTTTGACAGGTATCCTCTGTGAATGGTTTGAGACTCTTCCATTCAAAGAAGCTTGGTTTATTCAAATCATGGTACATTTTAAGGAAATTGAACCCCCTTTTTAGCATGAAGCACCTCACTGCAGAGAATGAGTCTCACTTCCAATAGTACATCCCTTTTTCCTAATTGGTTCTCTGTTCTTGTGTCAAAAGGCTACTATACTTTCCACAGAAGTAGTTGGATTTTTCTAAACACTTAAAGGAGGAGGGAAGTTTGAAGAGTATCTTCATAAACTCTCATATTTTCTGAATCTTGCTTACTTGACAGTGTGTCTATATGGGCCATTATCACACCTTCCCTCAACTCCTCCTTTCCTTTTTTTTTTTTAACCCTAGATTCCAGGATGCCCAGAAAAAAGATATTTGTAGGAGATTTATTTTGCTCTCAATTTTTAAATCAGACTTTATTGGAATAATATGGTTTAACAAAATTATAGATTTTCAGGGTATAGCTTCACATCTTTTTAAGTCATAAGCATCACTGAAATATTAGGATCTCCAGAAAGACCCCATAAATTTTTCTCCTACTTTCTTGACCTTCTGATAGCAATCATATTGTCCTTTAAAAATCTTAAGTTTTTTTTTTTAATTTAAAGAATGATGGTTTACAAAGTTATCAGTAGTTGAGTTTTAGGCAAACAAAATTCAGCATTAATCCTACCAACAGTGTCAGTATCTTGTTATTTTTGTTATATTTTCTCATTTTCCACAAAGGAATAAGATCTTGCATTATCTGTCTTTCACGTCCTAAATTATTTCACAGTATGATCACCTCAAGTACATTCATATTGGTGATACTATTTAATCATTTAAAAATTTAAGTAGTATTCCACTAAACATATATGACTTATTTTTCCATCAATAGGCATTTAAATTGACTCAATTTTTTAATTTTGTAAAACATTTTTCTATAAATATAAAACGGCAAATATTCTGTTGAATTAATATTTTAATATCCTTCATATTAATTCTGTTTGTTTTTGTTTTTGCTTTGGGGTCACACCTGGTGGCGCTCAGGGGTTACACCTGGCTCTGGGCTCAGAAATCTCTCCTGGCAGGCACCAGGGACCATATGGGATGCCAGGATTCGAACCACCATACATCCTGGATTGGCTGCATGCAAGGCAAATGTCTTACTGCTGTGCTATCTCTCTGGCCCCCATATTAATTCTTACACTAGTATTTTTGATTATATAATAACATTTCAAATGTTAAATTTTAAGAAATTACTATTTTTATAGGGTCTGTATCAATTTTTAACCCTAAAAATAGGGGACAAGAGTTTTTTTTTCCTCTACAACCTTACTTACATTGTTTATAGCATTTTTATATCCTTCATTATCATGGATCTGAGTTAATATTGCATTGAGATTTTGCTTTTCCTAATAAAAAGTCATGCTAAACATTTCTTCCTAGGGTTCTATGAACCATCTGCATGCTTTTTACTGAGATTGCCATATCTCTAAGATAAGGATAGTTGAATCTAAAATCAAAAAATAAAAGTAGAGTCTAGGGCCCGAAGAGATAGTATAGCGGCATTTGCCTTGCAAGCAGCCGATCCAGGACCCAAGGTGGTTGGTTCGAATCCCGGTGTCCCATATGGTCCCCCGTGCCTGCCAGGAGCTATTTCTGAGCAGACATCCAGGAGTAACCCCTGAGCATCTCCGGGTGTGGCCCAAAAACCAAAAAGGAAAACAAAACAAAACAAAAAAAAAAAAAAAAGAAAGTAGCCTGGTGTAGAAAATGCACATGGTGGTTAGGGTCTTGAAATGAAACTGGCTGACTCCTGAAAAGTAGAGTCTAAAATCCACAGAGCACCACAAGTAAATGAGAACTGAACAGTGCAAAACATTTGTATTACTGTCCAAGATCTGGGTTAAATTTAGTGAAAGGGAATGGTGAGTGTGTTCTTCATTATCACCACTAATAGAGTATGCCATATCTAAAATAGAAAGTTCTTGATGATAAAATAAGCAAAATCATGAGAGTGCTGCTCCTTATGTATCTTGTCTATATCCTATTAATCAGATAAATTTATAACATAGTACATAATTATATATAATTATATACCTTGCCTATAACTTATTAATCAGATATGGGAGGGTTGCATAAAGGACACTAGGGATCATTTTAGGGTTTTGGTTTGTTTGTTTGTTTATTTATTTATTTATTTATATTCTTGAAGACATGCATTTCGTGAAATCCTAAATGTGAACATGGGATCTACTTGTAAATCCCTTTTGCCGCATTTCAATATTTTATATTTCAATGTTATCTCAAGAAGACAAGTTGAATTAATGAATGAGTTGCTTTTAATGAAACAATTAAATTCATTTTTATTTGAAAAACAATTGGTGGACAAACTGTTGATACTTTTAGATATTTCTTCAAAGTGAACTAAACATCTTATTGCTTCAAGGAAAGCAGTTCACATGAAGGGGAGCAGTCAGATCTTTTTTTTTTAATATTTTATTTAAACACCTTGATTACATACATGATTGTGTTTGGGTTTCAGTCATGTAAAGAACACCACCCATCACCAGTGCAACATTCCCATCACCAATGTCCCAAGTCTCCCTCCTCCCCACCCGACCCCTGCCTGTACTCTAAACAGGCTTTCCATTTCCCTCATACATTCTCATTATTAGGACAGTTCAAAATGTAGTTATTTCTCTAACTAAACTCATCACTCTTTGTGGTGAGCTTCCTGAGGTGAGCTGGAACTTCCAGCTCTTTTCTCTTTTGTGTCTGAAAATTATTATTGCAAGAATGTCTTTCATTTTTCTTACAACCCATAGATGAGTGAGACCATTCAAGCAGTCAGATCTTAAAGTGACCTTCAGTGTCCACTTTTCGTATTTAGATCTTTACACAATCCTCAGTCAATAGACAATAGGCAATATCAATGTGATAGGCTTGATCAACCTCATTTTGTGTTATGTACATATGACTCCAGCAGACTGGAGCTGAAAACTCTCTTAGCAGAATCTAATTTGTAAGAAATTTAGGAAAACCTCTGGAAACTACAGGTGACTTCTAGGACCTGAGGGTGGGGTGCCACTGAATGGCCAGCAAAACTGGGTTCTTGAACAAATAAGAGATGAATCCTGTCAATTTCCTGAACAAATTTGGAAATAGATTCCTCCTAGTTTGAGCCTCCAGAGAAGCACAGACATGTTTATATTTTTTAATATCTTAAACAGCTAAATTTTGCTTCAGTCTTCTAAATGCTGGAAAATATGTGATAGTTACCATATGTTTGTTTAATATAAAATTTATGTTGCGTGGGGCCAGAGCGATAGCACAGTGGTAAGGCATTTACCTTGCATGCGGCTGCCCAGGATGAATTTAGGTTCGATTCCTGGAGTCCCATATGGTCCCCGAATCAGGAGCAAATTCTGAGCGCAGAGACAGGAGGAACCCCTGAGCGTCAATGGGTGTGGCCCCCCCCAAAATTGTGATTTGTTAAATAACAATATAAAAACTAAGTAGTATTCTATAGCCACTAAAAGTGTGGAATTTAGGCGACAGTGTTCCCTCATTCAGTATACTTAGGGGCTATTCCTGGTGCAGTTTTCAGGAGTTACTACTGGTTTGGGGAACATTATGTGGTACTAAACATTGAAATCGGGTTAACTGCCTACATGACAAGCTCCTTACATACTGTACAACCTCCTCGGCCTTAATTTTGTCTGCAATTTGATACAAACCTACATCTAAAATGTCCTCTACTCATTGAAATTTATTTCAATTCTTTCCACTTATGCCTATATCTTTAATATGTGTGCATAGATGTTATCTGTTTCTGCCATCTATTTCTAAATGTACTTTTTAATCTTCATTTAAAAGATATAAAAGAAGGTATGAATAAATGTGTACTTATTTTCACTCAGTCTCTTCCAATGGTAATATTTTTTTAAAACTTCGGATTTTTAGTGAAGTATCAAAATGAGAAGATTGATACTGGTAAGTCTATTGAGTTCATCAAAATTTCACCATGTATGTATTTAAACATTTATATGTATGTATATATACAAAAGCGCATATACGTATCTCTATCCCTGAGCAATTTTATCATAGGTAAAGCATTCTTGATTCTTTTGTTTAGTAAATATCGTTGTTTCATGTAATCTTTCAATTGACTTATATTTATTTTTAGATTAATTAATAAATACTTGAAAGACTTAAATAAATGAATTGCACTTATATTGAACTAAAATTTAGTTCCTGATATATATTTTTAAGCATGTTATTCATCATATATATAGCACAGAATAAAATAATTCCATCTTTATAGACAATATGAAAGGATAGCACTGGAATAAAAAATTTGTCAAAATTAAATAAACTTTTTCTCTTGATAACTGAAATGTTGCACGATATTCTTGCCAATAGTAAACTTGACCCCACCAGAGATGGATTATGGTGTTCCTTAGTGGCTTATGTGAAGTTGAGAAGAGGGAGGTGGCAGTCTCTAGAAGTAAATCTACCAGTTCCTTCTCTACCCACTTCTGTCACCAGAGGACCTGTCAAAATTCGGGACTGAAAAGACCTGAACCCTAGATCCCAGACATAGAACCGACAGAGTTTTCAGCAACAGCTCCAGGAACCAAACTCGCTCAGGGACATCCTTAATACTTCTCTGACACCAACACGCTCCAGTTTTGAAATGACATCCTGACAATGAGGAAATGGCAACAACTTGATCTAAGAGCTGGTTGTCTTACCTCACCTCCCAAGGATAAGATGAAATCAGAAGACAACGTCATCCTTTGATCTGTGCAAATGCGAAGATCGCTATCTACAGAAGACTGACTGGGCATGTCATGACTTGGCAGAATTTATTCTGGGACCAATAAAAAAGACCCTAGTATAGCTTTGGTTTGGGATCTGCACAACAACCAAGATCTCTAATTCCAGAGGTCTGACTGAGACAACTGCAACTGAGCAGAACTTCCAGAAACATAATGAAAGACTCTATCCTAAGCTTTGTCCTAGGATCGGTGCAAAAATCAAGACCACCGACTACAGAAGACTGATTAAAACAACAGTGATGGAACAAAACTTCTAGAACCATAAAGAAAGACTCCATGCTAGGCTCCATCCTTTGACCTGTGCAGATACCAAGATCTCTAGATACAGAGGTCTGAGTTTATCATCTCCATGATGGAGCAGAAGGTTTTCATACACCACAAAAGAACCTAGGGGAGAGTAAATGAAAATGTAGGGAGTCTGTAGTTTTTTCCATGACAATGAACTTCAAGGGCGAAGAAACCCTGTATCTCTTAGGCCAAGGGAATTCCCTTTCTAATCTCCTCAATATTTACTGTGCCTATGCAGAAAAAAGAAGCAGCACAAAATAATATATTTTTGGTTTTGTTATTGTTGTTTATATTTTTTTCATTTTTCTGTGCTTTGTTTTTATTTCAGGACCATGTTTATTGTGTGGTGGTTGTCTTTATTGCTGTGGTGCTTTTTTGGAGTTTTTGTTTGACTTTTCTTTTGGTATTGTTGTTGTGTTTCTCTTCTTTTTCCCTTTCTTCTCTCAAATTGATATTTATAGCCTCTAGAAGGACTCCACCCTATTTTTGCTTGTTTGATTTTTACCCCATTTTATTGTTTTTTTTTCTTCAAACAGAACCACATAACTTGAACCATCTTGTTCCGCCTCACAAATTGAGGGGGAAATAATGGAGGGCACCAAGACCAAACAGTTGTATGATCACTAAGTAGTAATAAAAAACGATCAGATTTAAACACCAAATCCAAAGCCAATGACAACAGAATCAATACCCAATCTACAACAAGCTAGACACAGAGGGGACCACATATACTAGCAGCCTGGGGGGTAAGGAAGGGGAATATGGGATGCTGGGAACGTGGGTGGAGGGAGGACAACTCTGGTGGTCGGAATTCCCCTGATTCAATGTCAATATGTACTGAAAATCGTACTGTGAAAAAAAATTGCCACATCTGTCAAAAAAATTTTATATCAAAAAAATAAAAAGTTGGCTATGAACCTCTTCACAGCCTTGACACATGCTTCTTCACCAGCCCCTCAAGGCAACCCTCAAGCTAAGACCAAATTCACTTATTCTGCAGGGTACGAAGATGATCCCTGCCACTGGATATTTTGGGGGGAACTTTGGCAAAAGCAACAGCAAGGAATTGCTTTTCTCAGGAAAGGGGAGCCAGCCCTAAGCTTTACCTGGGCTTTTTGGCTTTGATGCTCTTCAAGAGCCACAGATGACCCATGTGAAGTGGGAGAAAGGCAGCAGCCTTGAGAAGGAAATCTGTAACTCTATCTTTGGACACCCCAGTGGCTGGAGAGAGAGAGAGAGAGAACTGTGAAATTATGGAGAGAAAAGTTAGTCCTAGATCTTACCCAGGCCTTTCAGATCTATCATAGAAAAGTATTTTAGGAGGAGACAAGCAGTAGAGTAAAAACAGGTTTTATTGGAAAGTATTGATGATGGAGAGGGAGAGGATAAGAAAGAGGAAAGGAAGGCACTTGAGTGAAAGTTCTAGAATCCCCTCCCCACTTCTTATTTCTTTCTTTATTTAAACATCATAATTACAAACGTAATTGTAGTTGGGTTTCAGTCATAACAAGAACACCCCATTTTACCCGTGCAACCTTCCCATCACCAATGCCCCCATCTCTTCCCTCCTACCCCTGCCTGTATTCGAGACAGGCTTTCTACATCCCTCACTCAATAACATTGTTATGATAGTTCTCAGCATAGTTATTTCTCTAACTGCACTCAATACTCTTTGTGGTGAGCTTCATATCTTGAGCCAGTTCTTCTGGCCCTCATCTCTGGGAATTATTTTAATGTCTTTAATTTTTCTTGAAACTCACAGATGAGTGAGACTATTCTGTGTGTCTTTCTCTCTGATTAATTTCAGTCAGCATAAAAGATTCTGTTTACATTCATGAATAGGAAAATTTCATGACTCATCTCTCCTGACTGCCGCATAATATTCCATTGTGTCTATGTACCACAATTTCTTTAGCCATTCATCTGTTGAAGGGCATCTTGGTTGTTTCCAGAGTCTGGCTACTGTAAATAGTGCTGCGATGAATATAGGTGTGAGGAAGGGATTTTTGTATTGTATTTTTGTGTTCCTAGGGTAGATCCCTAGGAGTGGTATAGCTGGGTCAAATGGAAGCTCTATTTCTAGTTTTTTGAGGAATCTCCATATTGTTTTCCATAAGGGCTGGACTAGATGACATTCAACCAGCAGTGAATGAGAGTTCCTTTCTCCTCACATCCCCACCAGCACTGATTTTTCTTGTTCTTTGTGATGTGTGCCAGTCTCTGTGGTGTGACAGAGACCACATCACATCACATCACACCTCCCCACTTCTTATACATCACACAGAGACCTCCACTAGCATCAAGGAGACAGTAAAGATGGTAGCAAAGACAAGAGAAATCAATGCTAATACAATCAACTGGGAATATTTTAATATATGAAGATCATCTTGGTCACCTTAATCTATGCCTATGATGAAGAGTTTATTTACTTTTATTTGTAATTTTTCCTTCTAACAATTTGTATCAGAAAGCCTTCTTTGTTCTTATGGGATCATTGAATGCTAGGAACCCAGTGAGGTTTCCAAAAATGATACACAGAACTATTTCTTTTAACAATTCAATCTTTCAATAAAATTTTATTTGGGAATTTAATTCTGCTATATAGACTTTTTTCACTGAAGTCAAAGATGAAGTATAATAGTTTGGACTTTTCATTTCTTAAATTAAAACAAAGTCATAGAACCTTTGAACTCTAATACTAGGAAACACACCCTTGAGAAGACATATTTTTTAAATTCCCTTTTATTAATCAGAGGGGGAAGAATAGATAGTTGGGAAGCAATGGAGAACAGGAATGCAGGGTATCCAAATATATCCATACTATGAAGAATGGCCATAGGTTACTATCCAAATCACAAACTCGATAACATTGAAAGCCAGAGTTCCAAACTTCAAAATCCAACCTTATAAATATGCTTGTAGGACTGAAAATTCTGAAGCTACTTAACCATTTATTAAAATTCTTATCATTGTTCAGGGAAGGTACAGATCAGTCCCTGAGCAGTTTTCACCATATGTGCTCCTGCCATTTTGTTGGCTCTTGGTTCTAGATTCTCTCGCAGGGGTCCTCAAACTTTTTAAACAGGGGGCCAGTTCACTGTCCCTCAGACCATTGGAGGGTCTGACTCTAGTAAAAACAAAACTTATGAACGAATTCTTATGCACACTGCATATATCTTATTTTGCAATGAAGAAACAAAACAGATACAAATACAATATGTGGCCCGCAGGCCATAGTTTGAGGACCACTGCGAGAGATGTAGAGCAGGCAGGGATGGTGTGTGTGTGTGTGTGTGTGTGTGTGTGTGTGTGTGTGTGTCTGTGTGTGTGTGTGTCTGTGTGTCTGTGTGTGTGTGTTTATTTAGCAGTCTTGAGTATTTAATACAAAAACAGTAAGTAAAGGGTAAAAAGCAGGAGCAATGTTTAGGAGAAACAAGTTTTTCCACAGAGGTCTAGGAAGTCCACTAGAAAAGCTGTCGATGTAGTACTTTTAGGAAAGAAACAGGAGAAAACTCAATGGCAGTTATTTTCTCAACAGAAATTCCTGTTCTGAACCAAAAATCTTTTACTTGTGCACGAGTACAGACTTCTGAGACTGTTAGTACAGAGGAATGTAATAATGGTGAGGAAAGAAAAATATATCTGTAAAAACCAAAACCAAAACCTAAACCTAAATAAGCAAATGCTTCACTGAAAAGTAGCATCCTGCCCTCTACTGTTGATTGAGTGGATAGCAGTTTAAAATGTGTATATTATTATTTTTTCATCATTTTTATTGTACCTAATCTGAATTACAAGTCCTTCACATTTATATTTAAGGTACATAGTGACAGTGAATGTTAGGGCCATTCCCAACACCAGTGTTGTCCTCCCTCCACCCCTGTTCCCAGCTTGCTTCCCATATCTTCCTCATTTGCCCCCCAGACTGCTAGCGTAACAGGTCCCCTTTGTGTATAGTTTGTTGTACGTTGGAGATCTTGATTCTGTTGTCGTTGACTTTGGGTTGGATATTTAGGTCTGATCATTTTTTATTTCAGCTCAATGTTCATGCGACTGTTTGCTCCTAGAAACATCCACTCCCCCCCCTCAATTTATGAGGCAAAATATGATGATTCAAATTCTGTGGTTCTGTTGGGAAAATAAAAAGCAGGAAGGAGTCCGTCTAGAAACTATTACTATCAATTTAAAAGGGAAAAGAGAAACAAACAAACAAAACAAAACAAAACAAACAAGCAAGACAAAAAAAAAAGAACCCATAGCAACAATAAACAACAACTAAACAACAAGAAGAAAGGAAAAACAGGGAAGGAGGGCTGGTGTGGCAAAATTTTGTGGATTTTTTTGTTTGTTTTTGGGTTTTGGTTTTTTTTTTTTTTTTTTTTTTTTTGCATAGGAACAGTAAGTATTGGGGAAGTTAAAAAGGGAATTCCCTTGTCCTAAGAAATACAGGGTTTCTCCACCCTTGAAGCATATTACCATGGGAACAATACAGATATCATTTTTTTTAGGTATCTTATTTTATTTTTTATTTATTTCTTTATTTTTGGTGTTTGGGTCACACCTGAAAGCGCTCAGGGGTTCCTCCTGGCTCTACACTCAAAAATCGCTCCTGGCAGGCTTGGGGAGCCATATGGGATGTTGGGATTCGAACTGCCATCCTTCTGCATGCAAGACAAATGCCTTACCTTCATGCTATCTCTCTGACCCCTTTTAATTTATTTTTAAATATTTATATTGAGGTACTAATAATACTTTTTATGAGTACACTATTTCACAGTATATCTATTGTCCGTACTGCTTCTCAACAACTCTTTCTACTCAATTCCTTCTCCTGTACACTCAGTTCAATGACCAAATCTCCATTTCTAATAACTTTGGCCATTTATTGCTCCTTTCCTCTGTTTCCTAATATCTCACATATGATATATATTTTTCTAATTTATTGTGGAGGTGGTAACAACCACATACCTATAACCAATTAAAGCTAAACTCATATTCCATACAATTATAAATCAATGGGTGGAAAAACATTTTTTTTAAAAAAAGCTGCATCATTTTGTAAGTATATAAAGTAAAAGCAATAGTGTGAATAAAACATCTTAAAATTAACATAGCATAAAGTCCACAAATATATAAGTTATTAAAATGAGTAGAGGAGAATTAAAAAAATTTTAAGAGAAAATCCTAATAAAAGAATAAAAGTGTGTTTAATCCCCAAAAGGATTATAGACTATATGTTACAAAATATATCACGTTATATGACATATAAATACATATAATTCTAGAGTATCATATATAAAATATTTATCACATTTTATATAAATATATGATATATAAATATATATTATATTTATGTATCTATATTGATAAGTAAAATCTTGCAAAAAACCTCTACAGGTGCAACAAAAATTACCTCAATAGACAGAATATTCAATATAAATGAAACATTAATTCATTATTGAAATATAAAATCCCTTAGCAAGAGAGGAATACACTGATCTTTTTTTTTTGTTTTTGTTTTTGTTTTGTTGTTTTGGGAGCATACCCGGTGACGCTCAGGGGTTACTCCTGGCTATGCACTCAGAAATCATTCCTGGCTCGGGGGACCATATGAGACACCAGGGGATCAAACAGCAGTCAGTCCTAGGTCAGCAAGGCAAACACCTTACTGCTGGCCCCCACTGATTTTTTTTTTTTTTAATCTTCTAGAGGGTAACCATAAGTACAAAGAGTAAGTACCATTCTCATTGGCAATGTGCTGAGAAGTTGGTCTTGTCTCTTTTTTTTTTTTTTTTTTGGTTTTTGGGTCACACCCGGCAGTGCTCAGGGGAAACTCCTGGCTCCATGCTCAGAAATTGCTCCTGGCAGGCACGGGGGACCATATGGGACGGGGGACCATATGGGACGCCGGATTTGAACTGATGACCTTCTGTATGAAAGGCAAACGCCTTACCTCCGTGCTATCTCTCCGGCCCTGGTCTTGTCTTTTAAAGAAACTCCCTTAATACTTCTTGCAAAACTGGTTTCTGGGCTTTGAATTTCCTAAACAATTTCCTGTCATCAACATGCATTGTTTCTTCTATATCAGAAATTACGGCATTTTGACTAATGGTGAAGTTTAAGGAAGAGGAAGAACTTGAACGTGGAGAGCTTCCCTGTTGGGCAATCCCAAGCAGTTCTTACTTACAGTCAGTTCTTGATCATGACTGGTAGAGGAGTGGTCTTCTTCAGGGTTTTTGTGATTTGTTTGATGAGCTTTATTTTATGGAGTTTATATCAGAATTTATGTAAATTGTAATGGTCTTACTGCGAAATATATCTTCAAAGGATTAACTAACCCCTTTTCCCTCTCCTTTTGGGCTCTTGGGTCAGAAACTACTATTGGGTTTTAGGGTTTTCCTAGAAAATTATGTTTCCTTCAAAACATTAATACCTTCCATTATTTATATTGAACATGAAGAAATAGTGGTCCAAAAGCAGTTTAACTTAAGAATAGAAAATGTTTAATTATAAGGATGTCTTAAAAATAAAAAATAAATACTAATGTTTGCTCTCTAGTCAAATATAACTATTGTTTTTTTTGTGGTCATATTTTATTTTTAAATTTATATAATTTATAATCGTATAATTATTATTATGTGTTTTTGGATCATATCAGGCAGTGATTTTCTCAACAGAAATTCCTGTTCTGCACCAAAAGTCTTTTACTTCTGCATGAGTTCAGACTTCTGAGACTGTTAATAAGGAGGAGGAATGTAATAATGTACTTACTCCTGGTTCTGTGTTCAGGAGTCATTCTTGGCAATGCTATGAGGAGCATAAATGATGCCAGGAATTGAATTGTGGTAAGCAACATGAAAGGAAGCAACTTACCCTGTATTATTTTTCTGGGCTGTGTACATATACTTAACAAAGTTTTTTTAAGATTGTACTTAATGTACTTTGTACATTTTTTAAGTTTGTACTTATATACTTAGCAAAGATGCAAGTATACATTACATGACATGCATCAACTTTATATTGTCTAAATATTTTCTTATTTCACTAAACATTTTCTAATCTCAGTAAATCACATAACAGACATGAAATGCTTTTAAGAGCGTGTACGCTAGTCCCCTTACATATTCTTAATACTTACTTTGCTCTTGCATATAACCTTGAAGAGATCAACTTCATTACAATAAATCATTGCGAAGTCAGAGAGATAGTACAGCATGCAGGGGTGACTGCCTTGCATAGAGCGGACATGGAATCCCATAGGATCCTCTGAGCCCTGCCAGAAGGGATCCTTGAAGACAGGGCCAGGAATAAACTCTGTTAAACCCTGTGCACTAACGGCTGTGGAGAGGAAGGAAGGAAGGAGAGAGGGAGGGAGGGAGGGAGGAAGGGAGGGAGAAAGGGAGGCGAACAGGGAGGGAGGGGGAAAGGGAGGAAGGGGGAAAGGGAGGAAGGGAGGGAGGGAGGAAGGAAGGAAAAGGGAAAGGAGGGATGGAGGAGGGAAGGAGGGAAGAAAGGAGGAAGGAAGGGATCAGGAGGAAGGGAAGAAGGAAGGGAAAAATGTCGAAAGTGAGGGAATGAAAGGAGGGAGGGAAGAAACGAAGGGAGGGAGGGGGAAGGAAGGAGGAAAGGAGGGAGGGATGGAAGGAGGGAGGCAGGAAGGAAAGAAGGAAAGAGGGAGGAAAAGAAGGAAGGAGGGAGGGAGGATGGGAGGGAAGAAAGGAGGAAGGAGGGAGGGAGGAAGGAAGGAATGAGAGAGAAAGAGAAGCAAGAGGAGGGATAAGGGACAGAAAGAAAATGAGGAAATAAAGAGAGGTAAATAAAACACTGCAAAAAATGGATATTTTCTAGAGGATCAGAAGAGGACAGATAAAATTTACGAATTTTGATTCATTTTACCCAGTTAACCTCTAAAATGACTACTGGACTCCCGTAGTAACAGCTCTGTGTCACCAACTACTTTCACCTTTAATGATGACACCTAAAAGCATTGCTCACAGTTTCTATTATGCCAATACACAGGGATTTGAAATCGGCTCTTACAGATTAAAATGACATCATTCTTTCCTGACAGGCTGAGAATGACTTTCCAACTTGCAGAGTTTTGCTGGACATGTTTTGTTTTCTTGCTCTTTGCTTTCTTCCTTTGTTTGTTTTCTTGCTCTGGATTCATTCTTTTTGTCTTCTCTGGATTCTTTCCAAACATATCTAGAGACAGGTGCTGACGTCTCTCACTTGGCATTCCTGCCTAATGTCAACATGGCTTACCTATGAACTTTAAGTGGAAATAAAAAATGATCAGACTTAAACACCAAATCCAAAACCAAAGACAACAGAATCGATACCCAATTTACAACAAGCTAGACACAGAGGGGACCACTTATACTAGCAGACTGAGGGGTAAAGGAGGGGGATATGGGATGCATGCTGGGAACAGGGGTGGCGGGATGACAACATTGGTGGTGAGAATGGCCCTGATTCAATATCACTATGTACCTAGTGTATTACTGTGAAAGATTTGTAATCCACTTTGGTCAGACTAAAAATTATTATAAAAAATAAAATAAAGAGAAAAATATGAAAAAAGGAGATAATTCTTAAAGTTCACTGAAATATTGGCTTTTTTATATTGGTTTCTCAACCTCATGTGAAATGACCCTGATATGCCATATACACTCAATAGAGTCTTTCAAACTTACTGGCCACCAGCAAAATCAAGGTGACTCTGCTCTACAGGAAAGCAAGAGGATGGAAATAACTCTGGGTATAATACAAAATATCCAAGTAATTTTAAAGTTTTATCTTTTTTTCTGTATATAGGTTAACCAAAAGAAAATAAAAGGTACTCTTTCAAGTCCCCTTTCTTACCATTTCTAACCTCTCTCTCTCTCTCTCTCTCTCTCTCTCTCTCTCTCTCAACTTTGTCTTTTCTCTATTGATCTGTCTTCCCTTTCAAACGTGCATAATTTTTCTTTCTCTTTTTGTATTTTGTTTGCTGATATTTTCTATTTCAGCACTCTGTAAATATGTGTGTGCAAAAGTACTCACAGATGTGTCCTTGATTTGTATTTGTGTGTTCATGTTTACTGTAGCTTCTCCTGCCCCTCTCCTCACACACACACAAACACACACAAAATTATGTAGATTCTCATTCAGGGTTTTAATTACCTTAGTTCAATCTATTGTCTCAGAAAATTAAGTACAGTGGCATATTTTGAGACAGGGAAGTGGAAAGAATTATAAAAAGAAAAGGAACATCACCAGTAATTTATTCAGTAAAATTGTAATGATTATTATATTTTATTATTCGTTATTATACTACTATTGTGATTAATTAATATGAATATGCATTAGATGTTTATGTATTGTAAAAAACTTCATATTCATAGGATATCTTTTTTATTTTTATTTTTTATTTTTTTATTTTTTTTTTAGTTTTTGGGCCACACCCAGCAGTGCTCAGGGGTTACTCCTGGCTGTCTGCTCAGAAACAGCTCCTGGCAGGCACGGGGGACCATATGGGACACTGGGATTCGAACCAACCACCTTTGGTCCTGGATCAGCTGCTTGCAAGGCAAACGCCGCTGTGCTATCTCTCCAGGCCCTTCATAGGATATCTTAAATCTCAGGTTTCAGACATATCAAGGAGGATCTTTGGAACATACTCTGGGTCTATATGGTGAATCACTGTTTATAAGGAAGAGGGTAAAAATCACCCCTCCCTAGATTTTTCCTGGGATAGGCAGTCTTGCAGCTACAGCATTATGATCTTCATGGCACTCAGTGAAAGATATATATTAAAGAGATTAAAAAAGCTTGTATGTGAGTATAAATTGTGTATGTAGAGGTCCATGTTTGGATGTGGACGCATGAAGCTGACTCCATATTGATGGGCAGAGAAGTATCAGCATAGGAGGACGAGTGAAATAAAGATAGTCATGTTGGAATATGTACAAGCACTATTTCTTGGTAGTAATAATGGTAAAGGAATTGATTGAACAGAATAAGGATGATTTGGGTGAAAAGACCCACAAACTAAGGGAAACTAAAGCAGGCAACTTATGCTGTCAATATGACTCATTGAAAGGCAAGAAAAAAAATCCCTTCTCCAGCTATGATTCCTTAAGTGACAAGTTTGGGATCGTAGACTACATTCCTCTTACTGCCTTTTCAGAAATGTAACACACACACACACACACATGCATACACACAGAACATCTTCTTAAACTAAGGTCAGACACTTTGTGAGTACATTTTCACCAGCCCTGGTCAGCTGCAGTCTCTGAAACCCCTTAAAAGAACAATGAAATTGAGCCAGTCAGTGAAGTTCAAAATCATTTAATGGGGTAAGAACAAGGAAGATCCACCCAATTCTCCCCAAATCCCTCTTCAGTCTTAAGCACCTAGAGGACTAGCATAGCCAGACTTCAGTCTTCTTCAGAGACTCAGGAACCCTCCAGAGCAAGGAGGGACATCTTGTCAGACATTAGAAAGAGGGAAGCATTACATTTTTGGATAACATAAGTTAGTTGTAAATGGGACTCAGGTTGCAGAATGGAGAGGGTTTCAGCAATCACTGGCGACCTCCTCAGGATGATGGCTGTATACCACATTACTTCTGCTTGGTCTTCTGCTGAGATGGCTCAGGCACCTTGGATTGGCATGGCTCAGGCACCTTGGGTTGGCATGGCTCAGGCACCTTGGGTTGGCATGGCTCAGGCACCTTGGGTTGGCATGGCTCAGGCACCTTGGGTTGGCATGGCTCAGGCACCTTGGGTTGGCATGGTTCAGGCACCTTGGGGTGGCAGGGCTCAGGCACCTTGGGGTGGCAAGGCTCAGGCACCTTGGAGGGGCAGGGCTCAGGAACCTTGGTGTGGCATGGCTCCTTGGTTTTGGGAGCACATGGTTCTTGGGGTGGAGGCTGGCAGGGCTGTTTCACCTGCTGCTCCTGCAGCTGAGGGGGTGGGATGCAGGGCTGCTTCTGCTGGTGGGAACTCATTATTCAAAGGAGATTGGACCTAGAGACAGAAAATTTGACATAGTTATTTAGTTACTCTAAGGAAGGTTTCTTGTTGAAGGCCAAATGAAGATTACATAAAAGCCTTTTAGAAGAGAGTCTCTTCTTCCCTGATTGTCCCCATATCTTTGAGAGTAAAGTCTAAATTTCTGGAATTTTCCAATAGGATGAACTTAAAAGCAATGCATTTAGTTTTACTTCAGTGGCACTTGCGCCACAGGCTCCTGTATTGCCCAGATTAAATGCTTCTCTTAAAAAACATCCAAGGCTATATAGTAGGTCTTTTGGAAAGCGTTTCAATGCATTCAATCCTATTTTCACACCTTGTAACTTATACGACATGCTAAATATGGCATAAGCTTCTGTATGTTTACAAGGGTCTTTGCTTTTATAAGTCCTTCTGAGATAATTTCTCTCCCATCTCAGCTTGTCCAAATACCCCTAAATCACATACTAGCACTGCAGCTGTCCTTGAACAAAACTGCACCAAACTTACATACACTTCTCCCCACATTTCTCTCTTCATTCCAGTCACTATTCACTTTGCTTTACATCTATCTATTTTTTATACATATGTAGTCTTTCATTGGTAGGTTACAAGAATGTTGAGTAAGTTCCATATGAGTATGGCTTACTCGAAGTGCCTTAAATTAGTAGTGCAGAACAGACGTCTATTTTATGAAGTAGGCATTTTGTAATAAGTATCAGGCATGGAAAAAAACAACCATTCGGCTGAGTGCCTTGACCCTGAGTCCTTGTCTTTTCCTTGCTTCTCTTGTACTGTGGGAATTGTCACAGATCTGTTCCCTATCTTCATCTCCACCTCTTCACTCTCCAGTGAGGAGGCTGCCTTGGCTAGCTTTAATCTCTCTTGAAATCTAAGCTAAACTTCAATATAAAGTACACATAATCCAATATACTCTGCGAAATTAAAATACTCCACCATATACCTAACATCATTGCCTTTATCCAGACCAACAATAAAATTAAAAATAAAGGTTGACATGGGTTCCTACCAGAGACTACTCACCTAATAGACGAAGAAGAACAGGCTGTCTGATTCCTCAGGTGTGATGTGAAGTGAATGGCCAGCTGGCTTTTTATACCATGAGGGAACCCTGCCTCAAGGAAATAGAATCCTCTCAGGGCCCTTCTGTTTTCATTCCTTAATTGTCACACATGATTCACCCCTCTCCCCTCAATTACCAGTTGGCCGGGTTTTGTGATGAAAACCACCCACTTGATATTTTCTGGTACTGGCTGTCAGACAATGATGTCATATGGACCTAAAGCCTACATCCACCCTCTTCCTTAGACCCCACTAAGGTTGCCATTGGAGATGGTTGAGCTACAGACTTCCTGGAGGAAGTCATGAACTGGAAGGAGAAGTCAGTTATTTGTCACCTTACCACCTTCTGTCATACCTTCCCTGCCATGGTGGTGGTTCTTGTTTTATAGAATGGAACACATTTAGGAATATGACCAATGATTATTAGAGAACATAGAAACTCAGGTGGGCACAAATTGTTGACCTTAAAAAAGGGAATGGTACACATTAGGAAATGAATTAGGTATAAATTGAGTCTTGTCTGGGGGGCCCAATATCCTTATATTAATTCCACTACATCTTTTTTATGACTCAATTTAATGACATACATTTAGATTTATAACACCCACCACTCCCTAAGTAGCTGCTAATCTGGGCAAACCTGCTGGCTTTCACCAACCACACCTCACCCTTATACTATTTCTGAGATATTAAATTCCTCCTCTGGAATAATTTTTCTCCACCCCACCCAGCTATATATCTAGCTGTACTCTTTTCCTTTTTCCACCTTTCTTCTCTCCTTCTTTCTCTCCTTCCTTCCCTCCTCGATCTCCTTTCCTTCTTTCCTTTCCATCTTCCTTCCTTCCCTACCTCCTTCCTTCCATCTCTCCCTCCATCCCTCTCTCCTTCCTTCTTCCCTACCTCCCTTTATCTTTCCCTCCATTCCTCCCTACTTCCCTCCCTCCTTTCTTTCTTCTTCTTCCCTACCTCCCTCATCTCCTCTTCCTTCCCTCTTTCTTTTCTTCCTTTTATCCTTCCCTCTGTCTCTCCCTCCCTTCCCTTCTTCTTTCCTTCCCTCCCTTCCCTCCTTCCTTCTTCCTCCTTCCACCCTTCCTTTCATTTTTCCTTCCATTCTTCCTTCATTCCTTCCTGAACTATTATATCTCACTTGCATAAAAAACTGACCAATTTTCTTGGGGCTAGATTAATATAACAGGGTAAATTGCTTTCCTCAAACTCAATCCCTGGCATCTCATATGGTTCCTAAAACTACCAGGAGTAATTCCTGACAAACGCCAAGCCTGGCAAAAAAAAAAAAGTGGAACAACAATGAAAATGAAACCAGGTATTATTTATAACCATCTTCACACCTAAGCCCATTTGTGGATTTCTTAGTAATAATCCATCCCTTGTCTCTTGCCCGCATCCTTAACAATACACCTTAAAAGCTTGCTAGTTCTGTTTTGCTCTTTCCTGCTGAGTGTTAGCGTTACGCTTACTCCAGAGTGTTCTCAAGATAACACTTGTTCCCATGTTCATTCAACAAATATTAACGGAGTCACTAAAGTTTCTGGATTTAATAAATTCCACTCCATAGGTTGTAGATAAGAGACACTAGAGTAATGGACCTCCAAGTGTCCTTATCCACACTTTACAAGTAATTATTGGGGAAATTGAGATATCATGGTATGAAATAACTTAACAGAGTTCAAATTTTAAAATCAAAGAGGAAAGAATCTATTTAGAAATCCCATATTTATTCCGTTTGGATCCCTCTTGCTCCTAATGCCTCGAGATGAAATTAAACAAAGGCAGGTAAATAATTATAGGTAGAAATGGGGAGTTATGACATCTGGGTTTACAGCTAGGTAGAATTATAGTTCTGAAAAGATTTTGTATAAATCACAATATAATAAGCCTGAAAGAACCCTTCCTTTGAGTAATCCCATAATCTTTGTTAAGAGCTTAAGTAGGAATAAAGCTGCTTAATATTTGAAATAACTCTATGGAAACATGGTAGACTTTTCTGGTTCTATTAAATCTTCATGATAGGGGTAAAATGAGCATAGGTGGGCAAAAGTGACTTATTCAATATGACATCGTTTAGTGGACCAGGATCTAATAGATAAAGTGAAAGGCTAAAATGCATTAAAAAGTTCCTTTCCACTATAGAGCAATGGTCCTCAAGCTACAGCCCGCGGGCCACATATTGTATTTATTCCCATTTTGTTTCTTCACTTCTAAATAAGATATATGCAGTGTGCATAGAAATTTGATCATAAGTTTTGTTTTTACTATAATCTGGCCCTCCAACAGTCTGAAGGACAGTGAACTGGCCCCCTGTTTAAAAAGTTTGAGGACCCCTGCGTAGTCCCAGGTTGACACAGTAACAGAGCCTAGGGACTCTAACCACTAAGTGACAACACTAAAAGAAGGCAAGTGAGAAATCTCTGAACACTTCCCTGGATATACCTTCCCTCCATGGTAGTCAGATCCCAAAGATGTTCCTTGTCATAAACTTCTCTTTGTTCTTCTTTAAGAACAGAGGTATTCCCTGAGACTTTCCACCAACAATTTCTCCCAAATCAACAATTCTATAATGTGAAATTGTAGTCACTGGTTCAGAGTGGCCCTCAAAACACAATCTGTTATTAGGTGTGGACTCTGGAAAATTCACATCATTCTTCTGATCCAGGTATGTGGGCAGTTCCTCCTCTTTGCTTCCCTCTCCCCCCCTCCCCCAGCACACATCTAAATATTTGTGAGGCACCAGCTGGTTCTTCAGCTGATACTTCCTGTGAACCCCGAGTGCCTCAACAGCCTCCCACAGTGTCCCCACAATTCTTGGCTCTCATCCATGCTCAAACATGGTGCCCTATGTGTAGTAGCTCCTTGGCAAAGTTGGCAAGAATAGAACCTCTGGATAAATGAATGAATGAATCAATTATTGACTGACACAATTTGTAAGAAAAAGGAATTTCAAGAAGATATTCATTTGGGGGTGGGCAGTTGAGAAGGGGGATTATGGCTCAGCAAAATCTAAAATTTCTACCTTCCCCACTATCTGTTTTATAAAAACTAGTTTAATTCTGCATCTCCATATGGGTCAAAACTGGTGCAGCATCATCATGGGTTTCAAGTATCTCTGTAGTTCCCCTGTGGGCCTAGGTCAGTTCCCTGCTGTTCCATCTGGTCTTAGCCCTGAGAAACCTACTTTCAACTCCACTGACCTGGGTGTAGTTCAATTTATATCAAGCCCAGGATGATCTGAACCCAACAATAAAGCTGGAGGACATGTCCAGGCTGAAGAGGAATTTCCCTCTCACCCGAACACTACCCTGACGGACTCTCCTACATGCCTCAGCTTGTACTTCCTCTTCTCCACCCAATGCAACTCTGGCACTCAGTCTGGAAATTTTCCTTGACCCTCCATAGTTTTCTTTTTGATTTTTCTTTTCTTCTTCTTTTTTTTTTAATTTGATGCTTAATTCGGTGAGTGTCATTTGGTGATTTTCCTTAAAAGTCAACCTTGCCTTGAGAGAAGACTTTGTTTTAGGCACTTGTTATTAATCTTCCCAAAGCAGTGCTTGTAACAGATCATTAAGTCCATTCTGCAGACATGTAAATGAAAGCATAAAGACTTAAGTCACCTGCCCAAGTTTACATAGCAAACATGTGGCAGAAACAAGGTGCAAGTCCAGCACTGTGACTCTGAGACCTCTTTGAGTTTCAGTTTAGCTTACTTAAACTTATTAGGAATGATAATATTTACTTCCAGAGCTGCTATTAATCGAGATTACATATGCATAGTAACTACTCTAGTGACTAGGTCTTAGCAGATGTATAATATGTGGAAAATGCATTTCTCTTGTAGGGTCTGATGTCCACCTATTATTAGAACCTACCTCTGGTGACTCAGGACATTCCTCCATTTTCTTGGCTTGTAAGGCAATCAGTCTGTCAGTCATTTATTCAAACATATTTTCCAGATGATAGTCAAAGGTCTGGCATGAAGCCCTAGCCTTTATGAAGTCTGATGAGATTCTGGGGTTTAGTAAACCATCCTTGAGAAATGTTTCCCCAAACAAACTCAAGTTTAAGCATCACCTGGAATACTTATAAAAAATACAGCTATAATCTCTTCATACTACAGTATTCCTTACCCAAGGGGATATGAAGGGATCTTTATTTTTTGTTTTTGTTTTTGTTTTTGGTTTTTGGGCCATATCCAGTGATGCTCAGGGGTTACTCCCACCTCTGTGTTCAGAAATCGCTCCCGGCTGGGGGGACCATATGGGATGCTGGAGGGGGGGGGAATCAAATCGTGATCCTTCCTAGGTCAGTTGCATACAAAGTAAACGCCCTACCACTGTGCCACCACTCTGGCCCTGGGATCAGTTATTTCTAAAATATTCTTTGGGCAGTTTTTGCAATCAAACTATTTGAAAAGCACTAGATTTCAAACCCAATATTAATTGCAATTGGTATTAACTGGTATCTTTTTAAAGCTTTTGCTATATAGGATATATCCACATGAGTTTTACGTAATCCACTGAATTAAAAATAAAAGGCCTTTAGACATTATGATGGTTGAAAATCTCTGCTCCGGGGATATATCAACTGGAATATCTCAACTCCTACTCCCCAAATCCAGGCAGTCCCAGTCTCCTGAATTTCTTCAGGTGGGGAAGAGGCACAGGTGAGCAGTAAACTGCCATGACAGGTGAGCTGAAAGCTGCCATCATAGGTGGGCGCTAAGGTGCTGGGGACATACTGCTGTTGATGCAACCAGATTCTGATAGATATGAGTGTCTGCCCCAAGGACATCAGAGTCTTGGGGAGCAATTAAGTCCCATTCAAGCAAGGTTAAGTACTTTGACACACCCTTAAACTGCACCCTACCTCCAGGGAATCATCAGAGGACAAGTTCAGGCTGGCTAATCCAGCCAGGTCTTGAGTCCATGCCAAGAGCCAGGATATGGTCCGGTGTCACTCTCTATATGTCATCATATGTACAGTATGGAGACTTTTTGACTGTATAGAGAAGGCAAAATATTTCCAATATTCATCTTAGCTGTTTTACTAGGAACCCCTTAAAAACTAAGACAGATTATCCAGAGAAAAATAGTTTATTCATGTGTGCAGAATAGGTTTTGAGGGAGAAATCTAGATCAAGGGGGGATTTAAATTTATGGACCAATACTGAGGTCTATATAATATGTTCAAGGGAGAATATTGCATCTAAAGAAAAATGATAGAAAGAAGTTTTCAGTACTGAGAGTGGTTTGAGGGTGTGAAGGTTAGTTTCTGGGTGGAAACTGGTGGCATTTCTACTTGCAGATTTTTTTAGGTGCTTTTATTGGTTTAACAGATTGTCTCCAGGAAAAAGGATTTTTGTCTGTAGCTGACGCATGCGTAAGTGTTGGTTGTTCCTTGTTCTTTAAAAAAATATTTAAGCACCATGATTTATAAAGCTCTGAATAATGGATTTTCAGGAACACAACATTCTAGTACCAAGATTGTCATTGTAATTCACTTAAAATACTTTTTTGCACCCAAGGAGAGCTATACTTTAGGGTGAAATATTCTGAAACACTTAATGGAGTAAGGTCTAGATTTCTTAGATCCAAGTGACTTCTAGCAAAACTGTTTGAGTTTGAAAGTATTGAATGATAATATTATGCTCTTCTCCCAGTTCTTGTCACTCAAAAAAAAAATTGTTTCTCAAAATTACCAGAATCACTCAGTATATTTATTGTGATTTCTGGCTACCACTATCTGAAATTGTTTATGAAATTAGATTTTTAATTTGTTTAGTCATTCATTGATTTGTTTTCTTATTTTCTAAGCTTTGTTTTTATTATATTTAATTTTAAATGATTAAACTTTATTTATTTATTGTTTTTTACACCACACCTGGCAGTGCTCAGGGGTTACTCCTCACTTTGTGATTAGAAATTATTCTTGGCAGGATCAGGGGACCATGTAGGATGCTGGGGATCAAATCCAGGTCTATACTGGATCAGTGCTTGCAAGGCAAATGCCCTAACAATGTGCTACACTCTGGATCCATCATTTTTTAGGATTTGCCTCTTTTATAAACACATGCAATCTCGTTATTCAGTGATCTCTGGCTTCACTCTTATAGAGTTAGAGAATGTTGAATATGGAACAGGATTCTCATATTTTGGTGCCAAAAAGAGTATATGGATTCCTTAATTTTATGGCAAGAAGAAGGAACCCAACCCAGCCTCTCATTTTATGTACAAATAATTGAGGAGAATGGATTTTCTCAAGGTCACAATCCCTTTTTTATAGCAGCACCAGGATGAGATGAGGTCTCTTTGGTGGACTAAAAGAAGAAATTTCAACATTATAATCTATATTTCCATCATTCTGGCAGGGTTCCCTTAAAAGCTGTTGAAGTCAATGGATAAAAGTGGCAATCAGTACAGAAAATGTCTCAAAGGCAGTCCTGGACTCTCCTTGTAGAAAAACCATGATGATAGCAAACTATAGACTTCAAGACTACAGGTGTAATTCAGAATAAAAGAGTCAATAACCTCTGATCCACATGTCTTTTCAAACATGGAGGACTGTCACTTTATTTTAAGATCAAAGAATATTTGGAAGTTATAATGAATATTTCTTCATTAGTGCATTAGGACTGCTAAAAACTAACTTCTTTTAGTGGACAATGTTAGAATTATATGTCTTTTTCCCCAAAGAATGACTATATTTTCTGTGCATGTTACTGACCTCTCATAATTCAGATTATTCTAGTAAACATGAGTCAGTTACTAATACATACTTATATTAGTAATATATATATGTGTATATATATATTATTTCCCACTAGGGATCCTCAGTATGTCTCCAAATAACCTTTTAATTAAAATTATCTTTTTCTAAACTTTAAGACTTTGAATTTGACTCACAGCAATAATATTTTGCTTAATACCTGTTCTCTCTTCCAAATTTCTTCCCAGAGAGAAAAATGACAAGTTATAATTAGCAAAAATTCCCCAATGAATAAAAAATTTTTTCAGGATGAGGCATATAGATAGAAAAACGGGCTTTGCATATAGGAACCCTGGATTCATTTTCCTGATGCTACATTGTCATCCTTGATCTTCCAGGGTTGATTCCTGGGTTATGAGCCAGAAACAGCTTGAGAACTGCAATGTGCAGACACCAGATTAAATACAAAAATACACAAATAAAAAATATTCTCATACCACCACTCTAGAAAGAGGAGAATCTTAGTCAAATGCACCAATAGTTATTATCTCCAGCTGAAAACAATAATAAGGCCTGAGATAGTACAGCTGGTAGGGTATTTACCATGCCCATGGCTGATCCAGGTGTGTTCCTGGTACCAGATATGATCCCAAGCACTGCTAGGAGATATCCCTGAATGCAGAGTCAGGAATAAGCCCTGAGTAGCCCAAACCAACAAACACTCAACCAACCAGATGCGATTAATCATTTATTGAGCATATACCTATATCTAGTTAATTTATAAACAATTCTTACAAAGATCTACAAATACTTGCAAATGAGATTTTCTACGTATGAGCAACTTACACACTAGCATATTTAAGGAATGAAAATGCTCTCCTTAGCTCTATTCAATCTGACTACAGAAATCCTACTACTTTTTCCTTGAAGGGAACTGATTGGCAAATACCCATATGTATTGTGAAGTGTGTATATTTTTATTTAGGTTAAACTAAAAACACTCACAAATCCTCAGCATAACTCAGTAATTTTTTACATGATATTTGCATCTTGCTTCATGTAACCACAATCCTTATTCCATGAAAACCACTATCTAGATTTGCCTTCCACTTTGTAGTTCCTCTTTCCTGCTCACCCCATTTCCCTTTCCTTTTTTTTTTTTTTGTTTTTGTTTTTTGTTTTAATATTGGTGGTTTGCTCAACTGTTTGTGGAACATTGGAGATTTTCATTTGCACTGTGTCAAGGTTGATGTCAAGGATTTCAGTAGCCTTGCAGCTAACCTTACACTTTGGCATAACAGGTCAATCAGTGCTAGGCTTGAACTACTGGCCTCAAACTTAGGAGGCAGGTGGTCTACTACTAAATCATTTTCAGGCTCTGAAATCTGAAGATTTATTTTTAGGTACAATGATTTGAAATACTGTAAAGGGTTTTCTGAATAAAGTATTTCAGCACCACACTTTCCACAAGCATTTGCTTCCCTTTACTTTTCTTCAGTAGCCCCTTCCCCACCCCTATCATCCTATGTGTCCTGTCCATTTCCATCTCCCCTCCCAAGGTAAGCTTCCTACTAAAGACAAATTAATTCTCTGCCTGATACATAATTGAAGACCTTTCTCGATGACGGATTGCAAAATCCAATCATTGCTTCATAAATCTACATAAATTCTGCTTTGCTTTTTAAAGGTTTTCTGTTTACATTTTAGCATCCTGATAACAGAGCTCACTACATTTTGTAGGAAATCAATATTATTCACTCGCTTGAAAATGCCCAAAGTAGCAGCCAACTCCTTGACTTTCCCTCAACAGAAGTTCTCTACTAGAAAGTTCAATTTTTCATTTGAATCATGTTTTGAATCCACCAGTTTTCCCATAATAAAACTTTTCCATCTCATTTCTGAGGTTTTCTTCTCTCTAAAATTTTGAGGTCCCCAGCCAAGTTTAACTTATAAATTTGTCTTATCTTTTTACTGGTAATTAGATAACTATATATAGGTAACTCATATAGCTGGTTTGCCACAAACTATCCCAGTTCATATAAAACCAGTTTTTTATTAGTTCTTTGAAAAAATAGATATTCAATTGAAGATATTAAAATAGTAGTGCTATAGACAAGTGTATTAAAATGTTTTGATATATCTACATAATGGAATATTCTGAACCATAAAAAAGATAAAGTCATTCAGTTCACCACAACTTGAATAGAACTAAAAGATATCAATCAAGACAAATAATCTAAAGGAAGGACAACAAAATTTTGATGATCTAACTCATATATGGCACATGGAGAAACAAAATAAGATAATAGTATCAAATCATAACAAATCATTGTGCCAGGTTGGTACCAAGTTAAAGGAGGAGAATGTGTGAGAAATGATGATGTGGACTGGACGCCATATAAGGACATTTATGGATGATCCAAAGTGCTTTGTTGGTGTTAAGTGAGATGACTGTGTACATCAAAAACATAACCATTAATACTATTGAAATTATGTAATCTAAACTACAACTAAATAAATAAAAATAATAGCAAAATACTTGAAGTAGAGTAGAAAGTAATACAAATAAAAATTGGTGGTGGGAAAGTTGCGTTGGTGAAAGGAGTATGTACATTTTTATGACTAAAACCCAACTATGAATATGTTTGTAACCATGGTGCTCAAATAAAGAAATTATTAAAAAAATAAATAAATGAGTAGAGTAAAAAACATCAAACCAAAGGAAAACAATAAAATCCCGAATTTTAAAGACGTCATCTTCAATATGAACAACAAAAACATGAATGTTTTTATGAGGTGTTAGAAACTGAGCTCTTCCATTAATAGTTATCAGACCAATTAGGCCAAATGGTTGCACTGTTTTCATACACTCACTTTCCTGGAAAACTGGTATTATGTAAATGACCAGAATACGTCTTACATTATAAAGTAAATGACCAGATACAGACTATGTTGTGAAGCAGATAACACATTTATTTGAGGAGAAAATCAGAGAGCCATTCAAGGAGAGGATCTTAGTAGAAGGAATGAGGCAGAATAAATCACCTTTGATTTTCGAACTGGTCAGGGTGGAATAACAGAAGAAAGGACATGGGCAGGCTGTAACTGTGGTCACTCGGGAGGCTAACAAGGAGAAAACCTCTTCCATTTCCATTTAAAATACAACAAAGTGATATGGAGAAGACTTGACAAAGCATGATTGATGAGTTTAATTGGAAGAAATTCTGAGAGTACTTCATTATATTTTGGATTGTAGGAGTTGGGAGAGCAGGGAATATCTTGGAAAGGGGAAAAAGAAAAGCTGGAAGGTGATCCATTTTTACTTCTGCTTATTTTGGGGAATTTTCTGGGCTGGGGGACATTTCGGTTGGGCTGGTGTGATAGTACTTTGATTCTTGGCTTGGGGAACACATGGATCCTTGGTCTTCGGTTGACTGGTCTCTTGGCATTTGACAGGGGGTGGCTGACATGGTTGTTTCACTTGCTGTTGCTGGGCCTGCTGAGGTTGGCATTGCTGTTGCTTCTGCTGCTGCTGAGAAGACATCACTGTTGAAGTATAAAGTGAGCCTAAAAAAACAAAAACAAAAACAGGACATGGGGCACCATGAGTGAGATCCCTCTTTCTCTACTCGCTCTGAGTCCTAGAAGAGGAGTTTTTCCTTCAATATTAAGAACATAAGTGATTAGTGGTCTCATGTTTATTTCTGTGTGTAAAGGAAACTCCTTTACATATATAAGAATATATAGTATTATAGCATATAAGTATATATATTTATATGTATATAAGTATATATATATATATGTAAATATAAGCATATATATATAGGGCTCCATAGGTCACGTTGGATGATATTTGGTCTACCAGGTCAGGAGGTTGAATGTTAGGGTCGAAGGATATGGAGGAGCCCAGATAGACTTTGTCCCTGTGATATCTACATGGCCCTAATACCCTCATCTTTGCTAATGGATAGACTAATGTACAGCCTTGTTATCTTCTGTCCCCCTTTCTTGGTTCTACAATGCCTCGATGATCTCTTACTTTCCTTCATTCTCTTTTGGCAGCTTGACCTAACTAAAAAATATAATTTGTTTCTCAATTCTGCAAGAAAACAAAATGGGATATTGGTTATAGCTAAAAAGATAGCTCAGTTGAGTTCCAAGAAAGAGAGAGAGGGAAAGAGAGCAAGTAAATGAGTGAAAATAAGAGAGAGAATAAGAAATAAGAGAGAGAGAAAATAGTAGATAAGGCATTTTCCCAGCAGATACCCAACCTGGGTTTAAATTCTGGCCTCATATATGATTTCTCAAGCACTAACAGGAATGATTCCTGAGCACAGAGCCAAAGACAATCCCTAGGTACAGTTTGGTGTGATCCTAAAATAGAACAAAGAAAAATATAGCTAAGACATTATTACAAAATCAGGTAGTGAAATGTGTCTGCAATGTAAGTTAGCTCTCTTGGGTTCCATAGACAATACATCCAGGCATGAATAGAAGGCATGGAAGTATGAGGGAGCAGAAAGGAACAGTTTTTGTCCTAGAGGAAAGCATCATGATGTGTAAATAATGATGCTGGAAGAAATATGTACCAGGAATACCAGAGCTCTGTGTTTCTACTCCTTTGCACCACCTTGACTCTCCAGAGGAGCAATTTATCATGGGGGTGTATATGATTCTAACCTTCTGTAGAAAACTTGGGGATTAAAGATAAAACAAAATCATTGGAGAAATGGGTAATTGGGAGATATTTTACAAAGAGGCACCATAATGTGGCCGGAGAGATAGCATGGATGTAGGGCATTTGCCTTGCATGCAGAAGGACAGTGGTTTGAATCCCAGCATCCCATATGGTCCCCGAGCCTGCTAGGAGCAATTCTGAGCATAGAGCCAGGAGTAACCCCTGATCACTGCCAGGTGTGACCCCAAAACAAAAACAAACAAACAAACAAAAAAAACCAGAGGCACCATAATTCAGATGAAAGAGCACTGACAGGGCATAAATTTTCTACACCAGACCTGCCAATCATTGGCCAGCCAAGTTCTAAGGATTTTGTCTCTCTGAATCTTATTTAAAAGATATTTATCTCTCAAGCTTCTGAGGTCTTCCCATTTCTTTATCAGTCTTTAATTTTCTTTATAGGCAGCATTATTTATTTTCTAAATCCATGATTATAAATGGGGAACATAAACTCTATCTGGAAATCAGATAATTAATTATGGGTACCTCCGTGTTTAGTTTTGAACACCTAAAATAAAAATTTTAGAAAGCTTTCTGGTCAGGTCCTCCAAAAGTTAGTGGGAGCTTGAGAAAGCAAGAAATTCTAGAATTTATCCAAGTGATAATTAATTAAATAACCATTAATAATAATTAATTATTAACGATAAATCTCCAGACTTGTGCCACTTTTCTTTTTTTGTAAATAATTTAATAATATCTTTATTTAAACACCATGATTACAAACATGATTGTAGTTGGGTTTCAGTCATAAAAAGAACACCCCCCCCCTTCACCAGTGCAACCTTCCCACCACCAAATACCTCCTATCTCCCTCTCTCCTCCCCAAACCCCTGCTATTCTCCAAAGAAAGGAGAATAACTTGGCTCAGTGGCTTGGAGACAGAGTATGGAGGAAAGAGCCCAGAAAGTTTTAAAAAATAAATGTTTTCCACTTACCTGAAGTGAAAATAGAACCCCAGGAAAGAAGTCTGAGCGCAGATGCATAGCCAGTCTCTCTTGAGACCTTATAAAGGCCCCCAAGTGCCTCAGGCACTTGGTGTGGTTCTGTTTACCACCTCCCAAGGAATTCCTCACCCACTGATCCCACCTGTTGCTCCTCCAGGGATTGCTTTACAGGTATGTTTTGATGAATGCCACCCACCAAGTGATATAGGATTTTGGATCCTATCTGGATCCAACCTAAGACGTTTCATCAATCTCGAAAACAAAAAAAAAAATCTTTGAAAAATAGCACAACTTTGCGCTACTTCTTTGCACACGGAGAGTTTTAGGACATAGAAAGCAAAATGAAGGAAGACAGGAGTACAAATTGTTGTTTTTTTTTTTACCCAAACTATAAACATCCTGTTTTTTTTTTGTGTTGTTGTTGTCCTTATCTAATTTATTACCACCCAAAGCCCACGTTAGCTCTGACATCATCTCACATGCCGCTTGCTTCATTTGACCTCTGAGGCGACACCACTGTTAACCATTTGCAAATGAAAAAGGCGAAACAATAAAGAATTACAAAGGTAGTAAACAGCAGCGATGGAATACGTGCGATACCAATAACTCAGATACCAATAACTATTGAAAACAAAATAATATCTAAACCACCTTCCTATAGAATTTTGATTTGCCCTATTTTTTTGATTTTGATTTTGATTTTTGATTTTCTCGTGATTTTCCCAATCAAGCAAAGACCACTCACGGAATTTCTGAGACTTCATTTTTTAGGAAGATTTGGGGGGGTGATTTTTTAAAATCAAGATTCTATGATTTATATAATGCTATGA